>NC_058130.1:513699304-513716438 GCF_016433145.1 Gracilinanus agilis | reverse complement strand
ATATATATATATATATATATTTATGAGAATATTATACAAACCATAAGAAATGAAGGAGGAATTCAGAGAAACAGGGTAAGACTTTTAGGAACTGATGGAGAATGAAGTAGAAACAAAAAAATATGCATAGTGAATAAAACATGAATGAAAAGATGACTTTAAAAAAAGATGAAATTGGTAATTGAAAAACTAATGAAGGTTTCAGAAAAAAGATAATGAAAAATATTTCCTTCTTCCTTCATGGCAGAAGACCAGGGGAATATTTTGCATGCACTGTCATATGTGAAGATGTTTTTGCTTAATTGCTCCCCTCCTCCCATGAATAGACTAAGACAAATGATAACAATAAAAACTTAAGCCCATTAAAATGTCTTACAGAATGACTGTATCTGATAATATATGCAACATTCCATACCCATAGTTCCCTCTCTCTAATTAAAGAATAGGAAGGTGTTTGTCATCTATAGTCTAGGACAAATGCTGGTCACTGCAACTAATCTTGGTTTGGTATATGTGTATTATTTTCATTTACGTTACTGTAATATTATTCTTCCAGGTCTACTTTCTTCACTCTTCATTAGTTTATATAAGTCTTATTAAATTTTGTCCAGCCTATCAGGATTTCTTGGGATTCCAACTTTGTTATTCATTTTGTTAGTTATACCTCACAGCTCTGTGTTACCTGCAAACTTGATAAGCATATCACATACTCTTTATCGATATCAGTGAAAAAATATTAAACTGCACCAAACAAATCATTAATCCCTCCATTTCCAGTGGACAACAAATCACTACAGACCACTCTTTGGGATCAACTATTCCATCAGTTCAAAAATCTATCCAATTGTGTTAAAGAATAGCTCACATCTCTCCATTCCCCCCCTCCCCAAGTAGCAAGCCTTTTCCCGTGTGCTTTGTAAAAATCTAGGCAAACTATATCTATAGTGACTATAAACTTATTAACCTTGAAGAAAGGAAATGAAGTTAGTCTGGCATAACTTGTTTTATTTTTAAAAATTAAATTTTATTATTCATAAGGTTCAAAAATTTGCAGATAGCATCTTAAAGTTCATCTGGCCATACAGATCATAGTTCAAAACCTGGAAGGGCCTGTAGAGATCATGTAGTCCAACCTCATCATTTTACATATGAGGAAACCAAGGCCAAGAAAGTGATTTGCTGAATGTCAGGCAGTAAGTAGCAAAGCCATAATCCAAACTCTGCTTTTATGACCCTAAATTCAGGTTCTCTTCCACTGTACCATGATATCTTTCAGCATGAAACTAGACAAACTACAGGAACTAACTAGTCTTTCTTCTTCCTTCAGAGACTCTCTTCTTTTGTTAAGTTTCCACATTAGTCATTTCTGGAAATACCTCTCCTTTCCTCCAACTAAAACCTCCCTCAAAGAAAAACAGTTAAGTAAAAATGCTCGATGCATAAGTTCTTTTTGACAATACAACATTCTGTCCTAGTAGTCTCTGTCTCCTTGCTAAAAGAAGTATACTTTTTTTACCTGTTCTCTAGGTCCTTTAGTGATGCCCTATTGTTGATTTTTAATAACCCCTTTCTAGATGGGCATCCAATTAGCTACCTTTAACCATTCCATTAATTATATACTCTAGGTTTTAAACACAAAATAAAGCTAACATTAAAAAAAAATCAGGATATCTGTTCATCTTCTGTCCTCTAACACCTTCCCCATTCTTCTATGGCTTGGCAAAAATACCTACTAGTTCTTTTTAGTACTCAAAAACACAGTTTATCTTGGCCTAGTGACTTGAAGTACTTTCTTAGCGCATCTTTAATTGTTATGACTGATGAAGTGATGTCCTGGGCAACTTGGGAAAAGATGGAGCCCAGGGCACAGATGGCGGGGTTAGCTTTAGCCAGAAGGAAAGCTATCTAATCCTCAGAAACAGAAAGGAAGGAGAAGAGAACGGATGAGGACAGAGAAGCTTTGAGGCTGAGACGGGAAGGAGCCCAGATGGTCTCAATCCTCTCAGTAAATTATAAGGCAGGGTCATCTGCTCAAAGAGTTGAAACAGGGAATTTGAGGAGAGAAGGTCTAGAATAGGCCTTGTGGGGAGTAGGAAAGGAGTCAATAAGTAATACATTAAAAGATTACTAATTAGCAGTGCAGCATAAATCTATCATAAATAACATTTCATATATCTAGCAACCTCCCTTCTCTTGAATATAGGTAAAAATGCTGAAAGAAGAAAGTCTCTGAATAGTTCAAAGAGATCCAGCAAAATACTTGCACTAAAATTCAGGCATTTTATTCAGACAGGTAGCAAAGGTTCTTATTAACCAAAGTGCTCATGTTTAGATGGAATTTAGCAATTTATAAGTAGCTTTCCTTACAATAACCCTGAGGCAGGCTTTCAAGTATTGTGCCCATTTTATAGATGAGGAAATAGAAACTCATGAAAATAAAGCGATTTGTACATAATCACAAAGCTGGTAAGTAGAAGAAAGAAGACTCAAATCATTTATCAACTTATTCTTATTTTGGACACAATTCTAACAAATGTTTTCCCAATTTACAGCAGAATTGAATAGAATTATAAACTAAGACTATAGAAGTGAGAGCTAACAGACAAACTATAAAAATTTAAAAGATTAGTAATATAGATCCATTTGGTATGATGGAAAAAAAGGCTAAAAAAAAAGACTAACATATCTCGATTATTACTGTATAATACCAAAGTCCAGTAATCTTCACACTAACAATTCTAAGTCCTCAAGAAAAGTTTAATTGTGCTCTGCAGTTTAAAAAAAAAACACTTAAATTTTTTTTCCCCATGCAAAATAGTTAAAACAAAATTTTGGCACCTGAAAGACTAAAACATCAGTTATATGGAAAATTCACTTGGTGAACATCTCTCTGCTTAATGATGCTAGAGAAATGAGGTACCATTGGATATTATGTATATTAGCAATGTTACTTGTTCAATATTTACTTAGTGTACCTTATCTGTATTTGCCAGATGTGTTTTCTGAAGAGATCATAAGCTCTTTAGAGATAGAAACTATATTTAGTTATAACATTTAAAACCCGAAGTCAAAAATGCTGCCTTATATACCTTGTGGGTGCCTAATAAATGTTGGTTTATGGCAACAAGGATGAATTTAGGATTAAATTAGAAACTAGTTTATGATCCTTAAAGTAAACATTTGTGTGTTAAGGTATGCATGTTATCTATTTTGAAAATGTGCTCTTGCTGAAAAGGTCACCAGCTAATTTATATCCTATATTCTATTAAGGTACTAAATTTTGTAGGTATTTGTGGTTTATATAAATGTCCATTAAAAGGTATATAATGTATGACATTCACTCAATGAATAAATTATTCCTTGAGAATTAGGTACGTTGAAATGGAATCCAAACAAACACTAGATATGTTCAACAGTGGGTTTTTCTTTTATCAAAGCTGGGAATTAATTTTTTATTGTACTAAGGATAAAGTGTGATGTCACCCTGACTGGAGTAGGAAGGCCATGCTGGTAGGAACTGTGGGCCTATTTTTATGTGATATTGATTCTTGGAAAGAAGATAGCTATATTTATATAGCACTTTTTGCTTTACAAATCATTTTTTCACAATTCTGTGGTAGGTCATACTTTTTGAGTCTTCATTGGTTGATATCTGTTTCAAGCTATCCATGTCTCTCAAACTGTATGACTCGTTCATACCCTTTCATAAAGGGGTTAATCCATACTCAAGTGCCAAAAGCCATACTTTAGTTCTCTTGACATTAAGTGAGTAAACAAGTAATGTCCACCAGTTATTCCTTGTTCTTATCACATGACTAGCCATCTTCTTTTCTGGTAATAGAGCTCACAGATGGTACACTTTACGCAGCCTTTCTAAAGTCTGAATTGGTATGTTGCACCCTGCTCAAGTCATCCTTCCTGCTTTAAAAACTATGGCATTCCATGAGTGGTAAGACTTAGCATTATTCCCATTTCACAGATTAAGAAATAAGTCCCATTTCACAGATGAAGAAATAAGTTCACAGTGGTTAAGTGGTCATATGACTGTGGAGAGGTGGGACCTAAACTTAAGTTTTCTGATTCTAAGCCCCAAGTTCTTTCCAATTCACCATAATTCAGCATATTATAATGTAGGAAAAAGCTCAATGGACTGAGGACCAGAAGACAAAATTCTAAGCCTTGCTTTTCATTAATTAAATATGAGCTTTTGATTAAGTCAAAGATCTCAAAGATTCAGTTTTCTCAAATCATATTTTTGACATCTTCTAATTTTCCATAAAAGCACTGTTCATTCTTAATAATTTATTCAGTTAAAAAAGACAATGATTTCTAAAATATTGAGGTTCTTTAAAAGTAGCAGAAAATAAATATTTCCAATAAGTAATGAAGAGCAGAGTCCCCATTGGACAGGATAGATCTCCTAGAAGAAAACTATCTTTAAGTGGAGATGTTCTGGGGAAATATTTGGAACAAAGATCTCTTAAGTGGCTACAGAAACTATAGTTTCATTAGAGGTACCCTTTATTTACTTTTTTTTTTTACTTCTCCCTTTAATTATTTTCTTTCTTGCATTTCTACCCTTAACTTCTCTGTCCCCAATAAGTAACACCAAAGAGAAAAGCATATTATTTTGACAAGTAGTATACTGGGGAAAAGCAGGCATACCCAGGTTGGGGTCCATGAATTTGTTTTTTGAAGTATTTTGTTAACTTTTTTCAATATAATTGGCTTCCTCTATAATCCTCTATCTTGTATTTTAATCATTTCAAACACTAATTATTCTGAGAAGGGAGCCCAAGCCTTAATCAGACTGCTAAAGGGATACATAACACAAAAGGGATGAAAGGGTTAAACACCCCTGCTCTACAAGGTTTGTAGAATTAAAGCTGGTAAAGAACTTTGGATTCTGGTCATCTATTCCAACCAGGTGATTTTACAGATAAGGAAACTGAGACCCAGTGGTTTAGTGATTTTTTCCAAATCACACAAGAAGTGACAGACTCGAAATTCAAACCTAAGCCTTTTGACTCCTAATCAATCTAGCACTCTTTCCACTGCACCACACTGGTCAAAAAGCTAAAACGAATGGCTTTTTCTAAGTAATCCATTACTATTCTGACTTCCTATAGGATTTTTGGTGCTTTTTAAAATGACACTATAACTATCACACATTATGATCATTTGTACACACAATCCCTCATCTCGGTTGGAAACTCATGAAGCATAGGGACTTTGTCTTCCCCACAAGGGGCTATCCAGTGAAATGGGGATGGGAGAGAGAGGAAAAACTTTCAGCACTCCCACTCGATTTCTCTCTTCTGAACCACTATAATCGATACCTCACTAAATGCCACCATCCTCACTCCTCCAATCCCACTTCAACACAGAAATTCACTAAGGACAACAGAAGGTGGGGGGGAATCTCTCCTGGCTGATCCAGCAGCCAGGTGGTACAATGGAGAGAATGAGAGAATGCCTGGTTAGAAAGAGGATGATCATCTTCCAGAGTTCAAATCTGGCCTCAGATATTTCCTGTGTGACCTTGGGCAAATCACTCAACCCTGTTAGCCTCAGTTCCTCATTTGTAAAATGAGTTGGAGAAGGAAATGGCAAACCATCCCAGTTTCTTTGCCAAGAAAACTCCAAAGAGTTTTGAACTGGACTGAATAACTCTTTGCTGATGGGAGTAAGAACTAAGAGAGTTTTATTATTGTCTTATGATCTGATATATTAACTTATAATTCTGAATATATTTTCCACAGAAAAATGGTTGTAGATGGTAATTAGGGATCTACAGTGTACTTTACGAGAAAATGCATTCCCATAGTCCAATATTTTGGAATACAACCTGTTCATTAACTGAAAAGTGACTGTAGTGAGTAAATCATTTTGATTCAACTAGGTGGCCTAGTAGATAGAATGCTAGGCATAAAGTCAGAAGAACTAAGTTTAAATTGGCTCCAGACATTTATTGTGCAACCTCAGGCATGTCACTTAACTTGTCTGCCTCAGTTTCCTCAACTGTAAGGATCAAATGAGATATTCATAAAACAAGACAGCACAGCGCCTGGCACATAGTAGACACTTAATAAATGCTAGTTTCCTTCCATTTGTATTGTAGGGAAAAGAAGTTTGATTCTTATTTCATTCCTTATGTTAACATATCAATTTGTAACAAAATTCTTTTGTGGGATTTTTTCCTCCCCAAAGAGTATGATTAATGTAAACTTTAAAAAAATTTTTTTTGAAAAGAGGTCACCTCCACACCAATCAAAATGATAGATATTTTATAGCATTTAAGAAGATTAAAAAGTTAATCACAAAAAAGGAAATCATATAAATTAATATGGTTGAAATTTGGTAACTATTATATACTCTCTGTAATTTTAATGAAAAACATAAAGCTAACAAATCATGTCTCTTCAAAACAGAATTGTTACTTTTTAATATAAAACCAATAACTTCACTAATTTACTCAAACAAAAGCACTATGTAACTCAATTGTTTGCAACATACTAGAAATTTGGGGATTTAGAATTATGATCATAGAGAGCACCGCTGAATCCTACTACAAAAGACCTAATAAATGCAACCATATATATCATTATGTAGAAATTGAGGCCCAAAGAGATTAATGTCTTATCTGAAGTTGCACAGCTAGCAAATGCCAAGTCAACCATTCATCTCTGTGACCCTGAGTCTTTGCCTCTCAATAATCAACCCTCTTAATTAGTTATTTCTCACAACCATCTTATATAAAATATATGTAACTCTGAATATGCCTTACAAATGCTCACAAGTTATAATGCTTTAAAACTGGGGAAGGCTGATTAAATAATGAAATACATTTTTCATACAAACCAAGCTATCCTGGGAGGTGAGGGGGCAAATCCTGGGAGGTGAGGGGGCAAATCTATAGAGATATATCTTTACATACAATAAATCAAACATCCAACTAGGTATTGTGCTCCTCAACTCTTGTGGACAGCAAGGGTATCAATAGCAATTCTAACAAATATTTGGCATTTAGGATTAGTCAGACTTACTAAGCAAGCAGTAACTATTTAAAACCTTAATTTTAATTTACATTACTACATTTTAAAAGATAAATTAAGATTGAGAATTTAGAATTGGCTCTCCTACTCTAAATTCACAATATTTTGCTTTTGATTTTTCTTAAATGAGGAAAATTACATTAAACTAGACCCACCTTAAAAATTAAATAAAACAATTGTTGTAAATTCCTTTCCTCTATAAAGTTCTTAAGCTAATATACTGCATTTCAATAAGGTTACAATTCCTTAGTTAGAGCTTTCAAAAATGAGTAGGTATGTAACATTCTCTGTAACTTGAGTATTTAGTTCTCTTTACTTCTGAAAAATTCTATTAAAAGAGAGAGAAAAAATAAACAATAAGTTGTTAGGATAATATTTTTATTTTAATATTAACATATTTAGAATTTATTCTCTGTGAATTTCATTTCTTATAAATCAAGTGAACATAACTATCTCATTAATACAGAGAAAACTCAAGATCACAGTGTCAGAAGTCTAAAATCCAAAACTGTTATTGTCCTTCTCATATCACTTGTCTTGATCTCACAAGTTTATGTCGATTAAAAGAGGTGTATGTGTAAGTACCTAGAAAATTACTGTACTAGCTAAATAATAATCATATGAAGGAATGATCCAATACTCCCAAGAGGTACTGAAATATTAAGTTAACCAGTGAGTTTGGATTAATAGAAATTAATAAAAGGCTATCACATTTAATTAACTAATAAATTTAAGATTTATTAAAGCAAAAACAAACTTTTTTTTAAACTTAGGAAAAATCTGCTTATGACCAAAAAAACAAAACATAAAGAATTTCCACCTTTAGAGGATTAAAAAATTTTGTTTTCCTCTTAACAAATGTCAAAGACCACCTTAAAACAGTGAAAAGGCAACCTGTTTTAGGGGAATTATAATATAGACAAATCTGAGAACTTTATTTAAAAAAAGTGCTCCTTAACTTCATTTTTGGCTCCTAAATGTTAAGCATTTTAAACCTGTGCCTTTTCACCTTGAATAATGTAGTATCAAATCCAAAAGCAGGGGAAATCTAAATACCTTTTCAATTTTCTTTAAATATAGATGTCTTCAGGCAGCAATCTGGAGTAGTATAGTTTGATAATAAAGCACTGAAAAATCAGCGCAACACAGTATTGCCATATACAGGTATTGCTATACACAGGGTGGCAGCACTGAGAATGAAATACATGGAAGCCTAGCCAAAGCAAGTTATACACACAAATGACTATATACAGATACAAAACTGAATATGCAATAACTTCTTAGGAGCCCAAGGGTAGTTGGTGCCAATTAAATAGCTCCTTAACATTCTCACATAATTCAGGGTTTTAAATAAACCATCCAAATAATGTGTACAATCACAGTTTAATAATAAAACATTTACTTAGAAACCCAATTAGCAACTCTGAGGACTGATTCATGAATAAAACTAAAAAGTTTGCCTTATACCCCCCCTTCTCCTTTTCTTCTACACTTGCTGAATATAATTCAAGGATCTCACCAGGCACTTACTTGATTCATATCCCATTTTAAAAAATAATGCAATTCTTACTATGTATTAGGATAACAACAAAAACCATCATTTTAAAATATTTTGTTTCATTGTAAAATTCAAGTTAATAACTTCTTGACACTTGGAAAGAATAGTTTTATTAAAGGAAAACAGTTATCCTTAAAGAAAATACAATTTTAAAACAAGTTGCTTGGATTTGGCTATGTTATACTCACAGCCTAAGCTATTACTAATTGTGAAAGTTTAGTAAGAAAACATTACCTGTGACATTTCTGAAATATGTATATTTTAAAGTTTTAAAAAATGTTCTAAAAATGGTTATATAAACCATTATAAGTAAAAATGTATTTTAATTAAAGTAACATTACAAAGCTGTCTTATACCAAGAAACAATTATCATCTATTTCTCACTTCTCATAATAGCAAAAAAAAATCAGAATATTTTAAACCCTGATAGATTTGATTGTGCTGTTGAAAATTATTTTCTATTTTATCTAATCTTTGAAACACACTATCATAAATTATCTTATAACATCTACTACCTAAAGGCCTTTATTTCTTCTTCCTAAATATTTTCCCTTTTTATAAACTTCAAGGAACAAACAAAAAGATTCCAAGAAAAATCATTCATTTAATTCAACTTCCTTTGTTTTAAGGCTCATGATGTCCCACTGAAATTTTAAACTCACTTCTTACTTCCAATTAATTCTATTATTTATTAAAACTCTATTATAAATTAGACCAAAAGCCAATTTATCTTAAATAGTTTAATTCATGTTCACCAATGCCAGGTAGCTCTTATTATTGAAAGGCAGAATCTTTCTGAAAGTATAATGAAATAGACTTAAGTAAGCCAAACCAGACTTTTACATTATTTTTATGTATACATACAAATAACTCTGCAGATGATCAAAAACACTTTCTAAAGTAAAAAATAAAGCCCTCAGGCATCACAGTGAAGTAGGCTCTTACACTAACCACAGATTGGCAAGTTGCTTCTTTTTTCAGACCTTTTCACCCTCTTCCAACACATAACTGCTGGGACAGCTCCCAGCACACTGGTACAATTTACCTTCTTATTTTATTCTATAGCCTAATTCTGATTTAATATGAAACACTATACATTTCTAGATTTTTCCCCCTTTTAAATATTATCAATGCCTCAGGAAGTATGAAAATATGAATTAGTCAATAATATACGAACAAAGTTGAAGACTGCATTAAAATCAATTTCTCAAAAGTAAAAGGAAACATTGTATTTTAGAAGTTTAGGGTAATCAAATTCAACCTAACAATGTTGATTATAATCAGAAGCACTATTCATAGACATCTTTATTCCCCAACTTATATCAAGAAATATAGTCTTATCTATTTTAGGGAGAACCCTTCCCAAATCAAAATACTTTATTTTTATAGAAATATATGATTTCTCAATTTATCTATAAAGATATACTTACTAATAAATTATACTAAAATAATGTATACAAAAGGCAGTTTTATTTTGCAAAATATGTTTTCCTAAAGCTGATTATAACATATTCATTGTGTGCGTGTATATATATGTAGATATATATACACACACATGTATGTGTGTGTATATATATCTACATATATATGGTTTTAATGGGAAGCAACTGTTCTCTATCCATAACCCCAATATTAAGATACTCAAGAAAAAAATCAAGTAACTTAGAAAATCCAATAGATTTCTATTAAACTATTACTTATTTTCATCAGTCACATTTGAGCTATTAAAAGTTCAGTGGTTCAGTTTATTGAAAGTGTCCTAAGAACAATTTAAAAATATTGCTTAAATTATCTTCCAGTGAACTAAATAAATTTTATCAACATCTGCATTTTGATATTTTAGCATGAGTATTTAATTTCCCTTTTTCTAACTTTTAATTTTAGAATTTCTCTAAATTTTAATAAAAATGAATGACTGTGCATTTTTAACAGACATTGATTGAACAGCTATAGACCAAAGTATGTTAGTTTTATATGGCAGCTCTTTCCTTCAGTCATTTAATACATATGCCTATATTCAAAGAGTGACTACCAATCAATCCTAAATAATCAATAAAATATACAATTAAAGTAATGCCATGTAAAATATAAGTCAAATTTGTGTTTAAAATGGAAGAAATTAACCACACAGAATCTTGATTGACAGAGATTAAAAGCAAAGATTTATTTATTTGTTAGAGGATTCCATATACCTTTAATTAAAATGCCTCTCTCTACCTTTCAAACTATTTTCCAGGAAAATAAAAATTTTCTAATACTAAACACTGGCAAAACTATATTTTTCTTTAAGTAAGAAACAGCTTAATGCTTAAGATGAAGCATTAATTCTTTTAATCCACAGCATTCTCTTGTATAGAGAGAATGTACTCTAGAAATAAGTAGGTACCATTACATCTTTCAGATTATACTAGGTCTGTAAAAAATGATCAAATTTGAGCCACGCAGTCCAGAAGACAAGTTGTTTATGATTAAAGAGGTCTGTCCTATTTTCATTAATCTAAAAGCAAATTTTGGATTATCAGATGAAACATAGTGCTTTTTAAAAATCTGATATTGTCAATAGTTTCTCATGATGAAAACAATAAAACTACAAGGATATTGGCACATTACATTTAGCCACAGTTTCAAATAATTCTCTATTTTAAAAACATAGAATACACTGTTTTCTTTTTCAAGGAAATTGAACCCAAATAATCATTATAAATAATTTTCAAAATGTAACTTCTTTTAATGGGATTAGGAAAAAATAGTCTTGTTTAAGAAAGGTACTGGGAAGGTCATGTTTAAAAAGCAGACTCTACGGTATCTCTGTTAAAAGACATTTAAGTTCCTACTTTCCCTGGCTAACTATTTTTCGTATATTTAACCATTTGGCTGTGTAGTTATTTGTCCTGTGTCTGCATAGGTCAAATTTTAAACTTACAATAATTTTAATTTTACTCCAAAATGCTTGTCTACCTGTGGACTTCTCATCTATTTTGCGCATTTTAGCCCTCACTTATGGTTATACACATATACATTTTTATTAGTTCAAATTTTGGTCTTAAAAATGACATTCAAAAAATATTTCCTTTTTGACACCCCCTAATTTTTAGAAATACTTGTTTTCCAAGATTAAGAAAAATATTAACTTAGAAAGGGTAACACAAGGTATAGGGAAATGTTTCAGGCAAAACTGCTTATCCTGTTAACCTAAGATATAATTGCATAAGTTCGCTCACTCAATGTGCAAGTATGCACACTCATTTCTTAGGTAGTCATCTCAAATTCCCAACACACACTGTGGTTAGTTTTAATACCATGATCCTGCAGTAACTCTGTTTACAAGATATCCAGGGACTATTTAAATACTAACAATTTAAATGTATTCTGAGAAGAGCCCCATCCTCTGTGAATAGTATCACACCACTTCAATTTTTTTAAGTGACATAACATATTCCTTCTCTCTACTAAGAATATTTCATAATGCATCATAAGCTAAAAAAAGTAAAGGAGCCCCCTCCCAACTCAACAACAAATTCAACATCACACAGAGAAGCAGAAAACAAAAACACCAAAGTGCTCTTGATAGATCCATACCACCATATTCTTGCCAATATTACCCTGTAAAGAAGAAGCAGTGACAGGTGTACACATTAAATAAAAGTGCAAAATACTGGGCAGTAAGCCAATCTATTTAAAAGGAAAATTTCAAATATGGAACTATAACAAATTCTACTAAAAATCTTTACATGTGCATGCTTCTCATGGCCTCAATTACTGATAACTAAATACCAATAATTGTATGCAAAAATTATTATATAAAAATTTTAGTTTAAATTGAAATTAATTCAAAATTTTATTTCCTTTGATTATGAATTTAATCTATTAATGAACTTGATGCTATAGTCTTCCATATCACACATTTAAAATATTGATATACTGCATTCAGTTTTAAAGAATCTGTGACAAGCATTTGAAAATGCTTGAGTGTAATAATGATGTATTTTTGAAAGGCAAAATTTTTATTAACACAATGGTTTCTTAGTCCAATACATAAAAGAAACCCAATATGAAAACAGTAAAATCATTCTTAGTTTACAGCTCATCAATACAGATGTACCTTGCCACCATATTTAACTTATTTGTAAATATTCTTCTAAAGCTACCTAAACATTTACTAATTGGTTAAATATGGTGCCTACCCTGCTAATTTCTGTTTGCATTAAAATTTTAAAGACTCTAAATGCTCACTTTTGTACAGTCCTGAATACCAACTGTTAGTCTGAAGAAGTGTTCAAATATTTTATCAAAGATACTTAAAACATAAAAATGTTTCAAGGGAGGATTTATAGTCCTTTTGCCTTTTACATTTCCTCTATCTTACACTTTGATGAACAGATTCATTTGTTCTAGACTTCTGAAACTCTTCTTTTACTTAAAGAACAACTTAAGAATCTAAGATATTATCAGTATAGAGAAAAGTTTTAGATTTCACCAGATTCAACACATGTAGAACTATACTAGAAACACTACAAGAGCCTAGACAACATAAATGAAGCCATACAAGTGAAATCAATCACTTTATCAATCTATACATTTTAAGATAGCTTCATTTACTAAATGAAAAAGATCTAAATAAAAACATATTAAACGTTCCAAGTAGGCACTATCACTTTTTACAGCTAGAACTTCAAAGTTTACCTATGTGATATAGTCATGTCTTTTAAAATGTGATGAAAGAGAAAACATTAAGTTTAATTTAGCAAGAAACAAGTTTAATCCTTAAAAAGGAAACTAATCTTTTGCAGGAAACTTAATGAACCTAAATATCTACAGTAGCAATCAAGATTCCATGAAATGTGCAAAAGGTGGACTTTGATGATAAAACAGCAAAATCGACAGTCTTAAATTTTTTTAAACTAAAGTTAAGACAGAAAATCAATAATAATAAATTCACTAGTTTATTTGGCTGAGATATGTCTAGAGTTTAAAACATTCTGAGAAGATGTAAGAATTTTATCCATAATAACTCTTAAATCTCTTTCTTTTTGAATAGTAGAACTAAATTCTTTCTAAAACTCACACTAATTTTGAACTTGTGAGATTAGGTACATTTTAAATAAGATCTGTCAGTAAAAGCATTCTCAACCCTAAAGGGGGAAGAGGAGGAAAGGGAGGAAGATTTGACTTATACAACAACCTCAGAATATTCGAATAGATAGCTATAGAAAACCAGCAGACTTTAGTATTAATTAGGTGAGAGGGGTATTCAACAGGTACTATTTCTAGAATATAGAAAAAGCTTAAAAAAAAAAAAAAGCAAATTCAAATTAGATACCGTGTTGTGTTCTATCAAAAGAGAACTCTCTGAGGAATTAGTAATTCCATACTAGTACACACTGGTAGTATTTTCTAATTCACACAGTAGCTAGCTGTATGAAACACACACTCAAACTCATACTATTTGGGGAGCAGAGGTAAAAGGTAATCACAATACTACTGCCTTTCTTTAAATTGACAAAAAAACTAATGACAACAAGAAGTTTCCAAGTAACCTGAACAACTCAATGATTTAACTTGTGTTGTAGGAAATGCTTTTCATTCAATTTTATAGAAAACTTATTTCTTTGTGTTACTTTCTGGCTTATTCAAGTACTTTTTCTTTTCTTTTAAGCATATCATATATTTCTGCATATTCAGAGGCAATAGTAATTTTGTCTTTTACTGAAGAAAAGGTACATAAAAAAATTGAGATCCACCAAGGCTTTACTGATAACATTCTTAGATCTCTGAAAATAGAGACAATTATTAAATTCAACTTCAAATGATCATGTTAGCAAATTAAGTCCTCTTAGTATTTACTTTAGAGTAACTGTAATTTAATTTTTAAGAGTTTTAAAATCAGAAACCACAAGATGATATTCAACTAATCTAATGTAGTATAGTATATATTTTAGAGAAGTGGTAAAGATAAGAGATAAGTTGTGAACACAGGTTAACATATAATAGACTACAAAAAGCATCATGTTTATATAGCAGGAAAGGTGATTTGCACAGGAAGTCTAAAAACTCAGTTCTCTTATCTAGGATGAGAACCACTTGGTAGTTAAGTTACTTTCAATAAGCATTAAATATAAGAGAAAAATGAGAATTTCTTTCAGAAACCTCCATACACCTGTGGAAAATGCATTATACAAGTAATTTCTTATAGATTGTACATAGCTTCAAACAGATCATCACTAACACATTACAAAATTTTAAAATAATAGAAAACAAACCCTTGAGGGCAGATGATATAGTTCATAACAGGTAAACATTCAACAGTTACTAAGACAAATAAATTATACCAAAGGATGCAAACTGATTGTTGTTCTTGTGATTTTAAAAACCTTTCAAGGCTCAGAGGCATAGGTGAGGTATGCATGGTACATCCTTTCTAGAGAAAGTATATATGTAAACCTCTCCACAATTCATACATACTTTTTCATAGGAATGGCCATTGCTCAAATGTTCATGTCCCCCCCCCAAAAAAAACCAAACTTGTTTACAATTTTCAGCAAGAAGCCCTCAATGTATCATAAGTCAAAGTGATTATTATATATTTTAAAGTTTTTATAAAATGGCTGTAAAATCCCACTAGAGACCAACAGAGCCCTTTGATCTCATTGCATGAAATTCATAACCCTTTAAATTGTGCTGTTATTATTACACTATACACCTTAAACTATTTCCATTTCTTCGCAATTCCTTCCAAAATCAGTTTCCAAAGCAAAGCATTGAAACACAAAAAGTTCCTGTGAGGACTTGTTACACAAAAGAAATGCTTGGATCCAAACAAATCTACACATTTATCCTTCTTATGAAGTTTTTTACTCCATCCCATTCCATCTATCCCAAAGCTGAATGACCTTCTGTAATATAAAGAAAAGGCTGCCCCCCCCCAACACCCCCCCCATACTACTCCCCCCCCAAGCACCTTTGCTTTTGGTCCAGAGACAGCTTCTGCATAGGTGATGATAACTATAAGAAAAGAGAAGCTGTCTCTTTAACATGCCCTGTTCTGTCCCTGATCCCACGTGGAACCAACATCAGCAGCACTTTCCCATTAACTTCAATGTGATGCAAGAGGCATCATCCTTTTATATACATAAAACGAGAAAACCTCAGCTTACATTCTTTACTTAAGAGGAACAGGTGAAACAAAGGTGTCAGGAAAAGAGAAACCGAAAAACTCCTCAGCCCTCCCCAAAAGGTGCACTTAGCTTACTCTCAATCCTCCCTGTGAAACATCACCTCTACCCTTGACTACTATAGAGTTCAGTTTAAATAAAGGAGGGAGCTACTAACAAAACCTGCAACGTAAAGGCAACGAAAATACAATTTACAGCCGGAAAGGTTTATTTTTTAATCACACGTACCCACTGTACGAAGAAAGTGACATTATAAAGGCATCCCTTCTTTTACTCCCCAAACTCACGCAAAGATCACGAAAAGGGAGTTATAAAATAGCAAATGCAGCATTTATCTTATCTCAGATCAGTCCACATTACCAATAAGTTTAGCAGTTTCTGCACTACCACCTCCCCCCTCCCTCTCCCTCCTTCTCTTGCATCGGATTTTCACGTTTTCTCATTGTCGGTTGTGAGTTATAAAAGGCTTTTGCCCTTCGAAAGTTTTAAAAAAATAAATAAATATTAACTCCTTGGTCCCTGCAAAGTCAAAATGGACCTGAGGGGAAACGCGGTGGATACTTTTACCTTTAGCGAGAAAAGGGGGAGCATCCCGGGTTTTTAGGCATTTTTTGTGATTTTTTAAAAATTTTTATTTGGTTATATGCCTGAGTTCTCCCTCCATTTTGGTTGTTTATGATACTGACAACAAGCTGTCCCTGCTCTCTGCAGATCTCCTGCTTTCATTTAACACCCCCCCTCCCCCTACCCCCCCAAAGTAACCCCCCTTTCAGGGCTCACACCTCCTCCCAAGCAAATAAAACACCCCAACCCCAACTCTCCTACCTGGGGAAAGGGTAAAAACAAATTCATTTCTCTGGAAAGAAAAACCTCTGGTGAAAAAGGGGCAAAGTTACCCCAAGTCACTCAAAGTGCCCCCCAAATATTGCCGACTGCGGGTTTCCGCCGGGGCCCTTGGGAAGCGACTTTCCCCGGGGATGTTTTGGTGGAAAATGCGGAGTGTTTACTCTCAAAACTGAATTTATATTAATTTTTCCCTGATTTTTCGGGTCTCTAATGTCTTCCGCTCTCGCTGCTGCCGCTGCCGCTGTCACAATATTCACAGCACCAGAGAAGAGGAGGAGGAGGAGAGGAGGAGGAGGAGAGGAGGAGGAGGAGGCGAAGAAAAAAAAACTTTTCAAACTTTCCAAACCCTTCAGAAAAGGGGGAAAAAAAGTTTCTTGCCCCCCCCCCTCCACCTACTTCACCTTTTGGTCCCCCGGACGCGTCGCCTCCGGCCCCGGCAGGAGCGGGAGCTGGGGCTCTTCGCTGCCCTTTCCAATGATCTTATTTTATTTTATTTTTTTTTT
>NC_058130.1:513639255-513689418 GCF_016433145.1 Gracilinanus agilis | reverse complement strand
CGCTGCAGCCGGCCTCAGGCCCAGCTCTGGCCAGCCAGTTGGTGGATACAGATGCCATTCACGTGGCTGGTGTTAAGGGGTGGGCGCAGAGTTGGGGTGGGGGGAAATCATGGGGGAGGGGGAAATAGAAAGGGAGGCGGATACCTCCCGGGCTTCTCCCCCTCCCGCACCCCCGCCTCCTCCTTCGCTCCCGCCTCCTCGCGAGCTGGGGGTGGGGCGGGGCCGGCTGGATAGAAGTCTGCAAGTGGCCGATCCAGTTGCCAGTCACTTCAAGCTGAGAACCGATTGGACAAAGTGGCAACCGGGGTGAGGGGCAGCGAGTTAGGCTGCGTGCTACATAAGGCACTGCTGCGTGAGCCATTGACGTGTTTGGAGCTGGAGACGGCCTGGGTTCCTGTGTAACCGCAGTGAGAGGTGAGTGGGTTTCCTTCGTCCTCTGGAGTAACTGGAGTGAAGATGTATTTGGTCCTCTCCCCCACCCTTGCCCCAAGGTTCTGCAACTCGGCACCGAGCTCCCTCCCTCTTTGTCCTGAAAGGTGTGCTCCAGGCCTAGCCATGGCTCTATCTCCTGTTCCTCTCTCACCTTCAGGTCGGGGAAGCAACTTCACCTTTTGCACTGGGACGGGTAAAATGACCTCTCCTCCCTGCGGTGGAAGAGAGCAAACCACCTGCCTCTTTCTTACCATCATCCCCACTAGGTCAGGTGTTAGTTACATCGATGACCCCCTCAGCTTTATATTTCCACTTCCCTCCATCGAGCCTCTTACGGGAGGTGTGGGGGGGAGAGATTCCGGCTTTCCCAGGGGTCAGAGGACACTCTCTCTCTCTCTCTCTCACACACACACACACACACACACACACACACACACACACACACATTTTCCATACCTTCGACCGTCCTAGGGCTGCACCTCCTCTCCCCTGACCCAGTTGTGGAATTCCTTAATTTTGTCTTTCAGGCTTCTGTTAGTGGCTGGAGTCGTCGGTCCCGGTGGGTAGGGGGAGGCTGGACCCTGCCAGCGGTCAGGCCAGTTGATGGGTATGTACGTACTCCTTGATGTTCCGGCCCCTTCCTGTTACAAAGCAAATCAAGACCTGAGAAGAGAGTTGCAGTTGGAGGAAACCAAGGAATAATAACTTGAGAGCTGTTTGGGTAGGGTTTTGAATTTTAACTCATGGTGATGGAAGGGAGGGAAGAAAATGTGCAAACAGTCTTTGCTATTTTCCTTCCTCCTCAGTTGCTTTCTGAACTGATACCATCCAAAAATGCAATAGAAAACTTCCCTTCCCTTTCAAGTGTACCAGATACCTTAGGAGCCACTGAAGTGTTATTTCAGTGTTCTTTATATTTAGTCTTCCGCCTAATCAGTTCTTTAATCCAAATGGACTTTGTTTTGAACTCAACTTATTTTTATTGGAAGCTATTTCATGATTGTGATATGGTAATTTTGAGAAACCTAAGCATTTTTGAAAATGTGAGTGAGTATAAAATCCTGAAGGGGGTGAAAGGGAGCAGTTCTTGCCAATAATAAACCAAAGTGTTTCTCTTACAAACTTAGTAAATCTTCCTTGAAGAAATTGCCTACTCTCAAGTCATATTAACCTCTGGAGTTCCAATGTGTCTGATTAAAACAGTAAACTGTAAACAAGATATTCTGTTCCATAGTACTGAAGTATTAAGTGATTAGGAAAAAATTTCATGCACATAACCTGTCCTTGTCGAGAAAAAATAGGATAATATAAAAATGTGCTTAGGAAGGAAAGACACTTGTTGTTACTTAACAGTTATCATCTCAAATGACTGTTGACTTCTATTTAGGACATATCTAAAGCAGTAGTGTCAAACTTAAAATAAAACATCTAGTTCATAAGCATCATACATAGGAATTCCTGCAGGCCACATAATGACTAAGTTTTAAAATATAGTGTTATATATGTTTTATTGTAGTTTTATTTATTTTGTTAACTGTTTCCTAATTATGTTTTTTAATCTGGTTCAGGCATCACTTTTGACATCTCTAGTCCAAGACCTCTTCACCTGCATTCTCTAAATGCTACCCATGAAAATGAAGTAGCCCCATTGACATCAGCTAAAGCTGAAGGGATTAAATTTTTCTTAATCCTCAAAAGATGATCATGTGTGAGATAATTCTTATAACATCTCTTATATCTACATAAGAAATTAAGCCTGGATATTCTCTCAATCTTACAATCCTGATATCATTCACCAGAATAAATTCTCTCTTCTACAACTCCTCCCACCCTCCCCTGGGTGGGGCGAATAGGAACCCAGGTTACTCTGTATTAAGGCAAAGCAAGTGTTTTCTCTTTGGGGATGTGAAAAAGGAATCATGACAATTATAACTGTAGTTTTTGACTTTACAGTTAACATCATAATTATCTTAGTAGATTGTGCTGACATCTTTAATGAATTTCTCTCCGTCTCCTTTAGGATTCAAGAGTATAATATGTTGAAACTTTCTGAAAAGCTTCTGAAAAAAAATTTTTTTTTTGTGACAATCTAATCAAATGAGAAACTTGATTTCTGTGAAAACTGTCACTTTGGGATGGTTTAGAAGCTCATTACACAATATATCTACGGGGATATTGGCTGAATCTTTAATTTCAACGAAAAATGAAACTTTTTTACCAATGCAGGTTATCAACTTTTCTGCAAATTAAAGCTTGACAGTTTCCTAGAGTATTGACAGGCTGTGTATTTTGCCTAGGATCACAGCTATTATGTATCAAAGATAGTACTAGTGAAGGTATCCACAGTGCTTTCTCTTTTTTGTGATGACTTTCTGAAACAATTCTCTACCAGAGAAAGTGAGAGAATGGACTTGGGAGTTAGGATGATCTGGTTTCAAAATCTGCCATTGATACTTAATAGATACAAGTGATCATTGGCAAGTTATTCATTTTTTGAACCTTAGTTTTCTCAACTATAAAATAGAATGATGTCTGGAATACTATAGAATTATTTTGAAGTTCAAATAACATATATAAAGCACTTTTCAGCTTTAGAGTGCTATATGTACATTGGCTAATATAACCCAGTATCATTCCCTGGAAGGGAAGCCTTTTATAAGGCTTTTGTAAGGACAGCATCAAGTTAACTATTTTGATTTGCAATTAAGTAGGAATTCTGTAACACTCAGTATTTTTAAAGCAGTGATTAGCTTACATCTTTTTTTTTATTTCTATACTTCTATATTCTTAAAACTACAAAATGTGGGTATTAGTCTAGATCACTAAAGTTGCATAATAACTTGAATATTCTTTTTCATTCTTTAATCCTACTTGCTCTTCTCCTCCCCTTAATGTACACCCTTGAATTGAACTTAATTGGGTCTTCACTAATTCATACTTTACTAACAGCAGAATATATATATATATATATACACACCATGCAGTATTACTATGTATATGAGACTATAACTGAGAGTAGTCATTACTTTTTTCCCAGAGTAATATAATCTTAAATGTTTTGGGGAATTGTGATGCCAGTAAGCTTTAAAAAACTATATGAGTAACATTTCTTTCTAACTTCTAGTTGCAGTAAGAAGATTAGAATGCCCATTGTTACGAGGAGACTTAGAGACCCTGACATAAATCCTTGTTTGTCGGTAGGATGACTTTTTTTGTTTTATAGATTTTGACTTGGAAGAATAAGCCCCAATTTTGGGACTTAAAATTTCTTTATTTTTTGTAATTGTTTAATAAACTTTAAAAAAAGAATCCTTAACCATTGTATCCTTTTTTATGGAATATTTTAAATATTCATAATTTAGCCAAACCAAATATTTCTTGAACTGCCACTTATTTCTTACACTTTTGTATGATGTACACACATTTATACATCAAGCTGTTTTGTTGTCATTTGACACCTAGTCATGTAACATATAATGTCAGAGAAAAATCTTTAGACCAAATGTAGTTTTTATTATTTGGAAAGTTGGAAGGTGTGGCATTTTAAAAACTGATATTGGAATTTAAGTTCTTTTCCTATTTCCCAGTTCACTGCTATCCTTGAAGTAACCTAACTGTA
The DNA here is from genome assembly GCF_016433145.1 of Gracilinanus agilis. Lineage (NCBI taxonomy): Eukaryota > Metazoa > Chordata > Mammalia > Didelphimorphia > Didelphidae > Gracilinanus > Gracilinanus agilis. The sequence goes on along the minus strand of NC_058130.1, from coordinate 513,685,367 downwards.
GAGGAACTTATTATAATAGAACTAACTTCTTAAAATTTTAAAATAGAAGTATTTTCTAAAAGGTATAGTATAAACAAAATGTAATTTCTGTATTACAAAGTTTTTATTGGCATTTGTTGGGTATGACCAGCAACACTTACTTGTGGCTTTGCTCCCCCTGAGTAATGTAGTCATCTGAAACTTATGCCAATGAAAACTATACCACTCAGGCCTGTATGTATTCTCTCATACATATGTATATTCACTTTTAAAAATTGTTGGCATGTAAACTTAGATCATTTCATGTGTTAAAATAGTTCCTAATAGCTTTGTTATAATTAAAAAAGCCTGTTTGGAAAGAACATGTTTTCTTATGCTTATGAAAGCAGATAATCATGCTGCTCATATAGTTCTGTAGTTGACTAACTGAAGTTCACACATTTTCACTTTGATGTTTGGAGTTATCCAGTCTTCTTCCGGTTCAGACTACTTAAACTTAATTCCCAAGGGTTAGGCATACTCCTTTGAATTCACATAGTTCTTTTTTTCTGACTTACATTTGAAGTGGAATATAACATCTTTTTGAAAAATTGCTTGTTTAACACATAGCATTTACTGATCTGATGGAAATAGACCTAAAGAAACTTTGGTGAATTAGGTGTAATCTAGGCGTTCTTGAACTTAATTTGGCTCAAGAATCATCTGTAGCCTGATTTTATCTCTTAGGTCTGGGTTAGAATTTCCTAACCCCTATAGATGGGGTGTCAAGACTGTAGGGGGGATTAGGGAGTGAAAATAAGTGTGAAGTTAAATGTGTGGAATCAGAAAAGGTTAAATTGAAATTTTGTCCATTAATGTTTTGAAATGGCTTTCAAAATCACCTGGTTTTATCTTTATCATTAAATTTTGCATGTTAAAGGAATCAGATGCTTCTACCAGATGTATGGATGAAAATAATTATGACAGGGAGATGTGTACCACTTCTTTCTTGAAGTACAAAAACTGCAGGAAATTTTGGGTAAGTAGAATTAAAATTATATTTGAAATCATCACTTAAGTATTAAACATTAAAATGGCTCAAGCACCATTTTGAAAGATGAGATTTAGGGAAATCACAACTTAGTCTACTATTAATTGTGACTATATCAGAACAAAGAGAGCCCTAAAAGTTTGCATATGTTTAGCAGCTATTTTCAACTTTCCCATTCCCATTCTAACATAGAGGTATAATAAGTTAACTTATTTCTCCTATTCAAATTTACTAGTGTTATTGTGTTCAACAAAGGTATAATCCTACTCATAGACATGTTTTTATAAAAGGCAATGATAAAAACACTAAAAGCACCCCTAAAATAGTTTCTCTTAGGGGTTTCCTTGGTTCTTAAACTTTTCCCATGTTCCATTTAGAACTTAGGGGAGACTTCTGTTTTTCCCTTCCATTCCCTGTCTTCTACCACCACCACTGATAACTGCCAATTTCATTTGATAAAACTTTTTATTCTTTAGAGGTGCATTTTTTCCTGGTTTGTTATTTTTTTATCTTGCCCTTTGAAACTTGAATATGTTTTTTAAAAGTTTGCCTTTAGGGAAAAAATTTTAAGTAGAGATCTAAAGTTAAATATAAAATTAACTTATTTTTGTTTGTTTATATTTAGAATGCCATTATGATTGAAAGACGACGAAATGGAGTTAAACCAAATATGCCCACAGCTACAGAAAGAGAAAAAATCTTGGGAGCAATGGGAAAGATGCCCTATTAAAGGCTTATATGCAGCAGTATTGTTTCTTTGACTTCGTATTTTGGAGCAGATCTTTACAAATGTATTTAATACATTTTTATTTTGATATCTGTGTTTCCAAGTAATTTCTCTTCCTCTTTCCCCTCATTCCCCCCTCCCCAACACTCCTCCATAGTGTCTTCCTTAACTATTTTTTTTCTTTTAAGTAACAGACCTGATACAACTGTACCTTATGTGACAGAGGATATAATATTCTGTACCCAAATTTAGGAATAATTCTTTTAACTATTTCTAGTTCCTTATAATATGTCAGATTGAAAATAACTTGGTTAGTATTTCAAGGGAACATTACATTATTACTAATGACATGTACCTATAAATGTAATGTTTCTTCTTTATAGAGTGTTTTATATTTATTATTTTGATCCTCTTAAATCCTTCTAGGTTGGTACTATGTGTATTAAATTCTCTATTTTACAGATTAGGAAACTCAGTCGTGGAAACTTGATGGAAATCATTTAAGTAATAAGAGATTCTCACCTAAGTCTTTTGATGTTCAATCTTTTCTTCCATGCTGCATCTGAAAGTAATCTCAGAAGCTAAATTGGAAAGAGACCTCACAGACTGCCCAATTGAAACTGGATCTCAACAGGAATCACTTCAACAAAGACTTTTCTTTTTGTCCTGTTATTTAGAAGATAATCCAGATAATATATATCACCGTGGTCTATCCAGTAATTACTGTTTTCTTTCCTGTTCTGATGAATTTTTTCAAACAAAATCACATGAAGTTTAGTCCACAGCCACTCACATTGTTTATGTATTGTTGGCATTGTAGGCAGGATGGAAAAGTCAAGGGCTTCCCTCCTCCATTCCCAACCCTCATCAGTTAACTCAGTTTAACACATTCTTTTCCTACCTTCAAACATCCCAGTTAGCCTTGGTTAAGAAAGCTTTTAAACAAAGATTCAGGAGAGAAAACAGGAGAGAAGTGTAGATGATGAAGCTATGTGATTGATAAATTCAACCCTGTTCTTCTACTAACTTACTAGAGGACACTGAGTAAGCCGTTTTGAATCTGGTCCCCCCTTTTCCCATTTATCTCTCACCCTGCTCGCCCACAAATTTTAAAGATCTGTGAAATGAAGATGTCATACTAGGTGATTTAAAACTTAAGTTTCAATAATATCATTTCAGCCTGGGTTTGAAACAGTGAGGCCTTACTCCCAGGTCAATTATAAAGCAATCTTGAACTAAAATGTAGTTAGGGAAGGAAGAAGTGAATAAAGATTTATATAGCACCTATTCTGTACCAGAATATTTATTTGATTCACAACAATCTGGTGAACAATGTGCCATTATTATTCTTCATAGTTGAGAAAACTAAAGTCAAACAGGTTAAGTGACTTGCCCAGGATCACATGGGTATTCAGTGTCAGAGGCTGCTTTTGAATTGTGAATATAGGATTAAATCTCTCCTTGTCTATTTTTAGCTAATCAAATCAAGAATTTAAAGTACCTCTACTTACCATTAAGTATGAGAGTTTACAAGTCACTTACTAGAATAAGCTTACACCTCCAAAGACCCCTGCCTGCCCCCCACCCCCACCCCAGGTAATGCTAGGCAAATTGAAAGGCTATAATTGGTTTCTGTGAAGAGGAGAGACAGGAAGTATCCTGGAAAAGGATATAAAAAGAGACCAACATGGTTTGGGAAGAACACTTGGGGGTGGGTGCTGCAATGGCCTTTGGAGGTGTGAGCTTATTCTGGTAAGTGACTTTTCTTTCACGTGGTTTTTGATTTGATTAGCTAAAAATAGAAAAGGGGAGAGTTAATCCAATATTCACAATCCCCCCCACCCCATGATTCTTTGGGAGACATCTCCCCAATGAATCATTTAACATAATCAGTTACCTCTAAAGATCTTCTAGCTAAAGGTGCATATAATATTGCACTTTCTAAGAGGAAACTACAATAGTTGGAGATAAGAGGGCAATAGAAGAGAGAGTGCAAAACCAGTGTTTGCTAGGCACATTGACCAAAAGCCAATTAGGGGACAATCCCCTTGGCATAAGAGTTTACATTCAGAATAAATGTGTTCAACCCCATTCAGTTCAATCAATTACATACCAAAGTTCATTCAGGATCTTTTGATGCAATGGAGGTTTCTTTATGCCACTTTCTCCAAGCCATCCACTTTCTTGATTTCAGGAGTTAACAAGCTTCTTGTCCTGAAATTTCTCTCAAAAATTTTTAAATCTTGGATTTTACAAAAAATTATACAGAACTTGGGTCTTCTTGACTCCAGGTCCAGATTCCACATAGCACAGAGTTTGGTTATTCTGTGGCATAAGTTGCCTACAATTTCTTAAATGTATTTAACAGGTGATAGTACCTCAAGTATCTGTTGTCCCATGTACTACCCTTGTCCTATGTACTACCTACATAGGATCATAGATCTAGAGCTGGAAGGCCCCTAACAGGCCATTTAGTCTAACCACTTTACAGATGGAGAAACTGAGACCTAGTGATTTCATCCAGTCACACATTGCATCAGAGATAGGATTTAGACCCAGATTTTCTGACTCTAGTTATTAACTTTTTTCCAGTGTACCACACTACCTCATTCCAAGAGAGTGGCAAAATCATAGCTCCGTTCCCTTAGCTGCTTCACAAATACAGATTACCACTGATATATCTTTCCTGCTCTATTTCAGCATTTATCTAGGACTAAGGAGGTGACTAGGGTACGAATGCCCTATGATTTCCAAGTCTATAAGAAATTTACCTTAAGAATACCATCTAGTGGAAGTCTGTCAGTTTTGGTGATGCTTCCTAGTGTCCAGTGTTGAGATAAGTAGTAAATACAAATTAATTAGAACTACAAAGCCTTCTTTCATTTAACACCCCATCTGAATAAAGAAAAAAAACCTAGTCAACCTTATTTTATACAGCATTTACTGAGTGAGCTAAGGCACATTTAGCTCGTGTTTCTAGGCTATGTATTTAACCATGAGAACAGTGACTGTCTTAAGTGAGAGAATATAAGGTAACTTCTAGGCCCTGGAATATATAGTACTTTAAGGTTTGCAAAGGCCTTTTCTCACAGTGAGGCTAAGTTAGTATTAGTTTTTCGGATGAAGAAATGATTATTAAGTAAGGCACTTTCTAATACAGCATGCGTACTATAATCTTATGTTTTATATACAAGAATCTTGCACTAGGTAGGACTCATTTTCTCCTGAATTTGAACCCATCAAGCTTAGCCAACCTGGTGAGGGTAGGCTGTTTCAACCATGAATAAACAACCATGTTGAGGGGGTTGGGAGTTTGGGGATGGGATTGGTAGGGAATTCAAGAGTGAACTTAGAACTGGTTTCATCAATTGTTTCTCTCAAGTAAATATATACTTAGTGATTTTGCTAAAACTAAAAAATGCATTTTCATCAGAAATATTTCTTAGTGATGAATGGAACTCTGCCAAAATCCAGACCATCTTACATGGCATAAGTTTAAAAAAAAGACTTAATTTCTATAATATAATGTAATCATGTTATTTTTATCTAGACAATTCAAAGCTCACTGTTATACTTGAATAAAGATGCATTGTTGCAGAAATTATGGATTTCATCTGGAAGCAGTATATGCTGTTTAGTTACTATTTTTATAGAAATTAAGATAGTTCTGGAAATGATCTTAGTTAAATATACATTTTATATAAACTTTTGTTTCCATTTCAAATATTTTTGAAGAATTTTTAGAGGACTTGCAGTTTTAATATCACATGTTTTATTATGACAGTCAAGTAATAATTTTTATAATAGTTCTGCTGGCAAAGCTCTCATCCCATAAGTGTATTTCCTATAAAGTATAGTTAATGAAGTGACTAAAATATTTTCAGCATTTTGAGGTAACACAAACTACTCCAAAACTTAAAAACTAAGTCTCAGTCTAGCATCTTGCTAAATTAGGGTAAAATTGCCAATTGGTCAGCATTTCTCTTCACTCTTCTGTTTCCCACTCAGAACCTGTGTCTTTGTGCTGCCAGGAGACTTCCAATAAACCTTCACTCCCAGGTCTGTCCCGGACAGGTCCTATACTCTAGCCCATTTTCTAATGACTTTGATTTGTTTTGGGGGAGAAAACTAGTTGTATGTTAGTGGGTATGTTACCTATGTAATGTTTTTAAACATGATAATTTATAGAACCATCAAAATTCTGTGAGATAGCTAGTATAATTATTATCCTCATATTACAAATAAAGAAACTGAGACTGCAGTTGTGATTTGAACATAGTCAAGAAGTAAATGCCATACCAAGAATTTGAATCAAGGTCTGAGCCAAGTGTAGTTCTAGTTCTGTTATAATAGGAGATAGGGCTTTCTTACAAAGTACAAAGTATAGGTAAGACTTTCAGGCCTCAAAATAGGCATGGTTAGGGAAAAGATTATTTAATTCAAAATAGGAACATACTGCTTTGTAAAGTAGTGGGATCTCCACAGAGTTCTTCAGGCAGTGTTGATGAGTATGGGATGGTTATATCAAAGTGGGACATTTCTGCATGGGGGTTGCTTTAAAGAATCCCTGTACTACTTTCCTACTCAATTTCTCTGTGAATAAGATGGTTTAGGGGAGGTCTTTTGGCATCCTTTAGTTCACATTATATGGCTTACTACTTCATCTACTCATCTGATATTCCCCAAGTATAGTTTTAGAGTCAACTTAGACAAGCTAAAACACTTTAAAAAAAAAAATACTTTCATCAATTGACTTCACCTTCTACTTAGGTTTTTAAAAAAGATGAGAAGAAATGCCTACCTTTTTTCTTGTTTTAAGTACTTTATTACTGATATGTGAGGAGAGTGAGGCTGGGTTTTGGTTCTTTGTTTCATTTTAAAAACCAAAATTCTCAGTTTTGAAGAGCCATTTTTTGCTTGATCGCACTCCTGAGTCATTTCTGTGGATTACTTGTTTTGTTTATTGATAGGTTGTTTGCATTGCACTTTATGGGCCCTGCTGATTTCTTTCACAGATATATTTGAATTTGGGGTTTGGCAACTGGATGGTGCTATTGTGCAGCAGAAATCTAAAATCCCAACAAGTACAGCCTACCTATCATCTACTGGAAAGGATCTTTAAAATCATATTAGGAAAAAAGAACCACTAACTTGCAAAGACTTTCACCAACGTACCTATTGATTGATTACCAATGTCCCTTTTCAACACCTGCTTCCCATATCAAATAATTGCAGTTGTATGCCCAAACATATTCTATCTGAGAGAACGAAAGTAGTTCACTTGTCTAGTAGAGAAACTAAAAGAAAATGAGGTTAATTTCAAAGTTGCATATTCTTAATGTAAGTAGGGGAAAGAAATGGGACCAAGAAAATGGAGCAAGCAGCAAGGAACAAGGGAATGTTGACAAATAAAAAAGCAGATAATGATCTGGGGAGTTCATGGCAGGATATGATTGTTTCTTTTAAAGACTTGTATATGTTTATAGTAATTATAATTTGCAAGTTTATAGAAATAATTTCTACCTCTGGTAATTTCCAGGATCATTCACAAGGAAAATTAAGGTGTGTCAAAATCTCAAATTTTTAGTGCAAAATTGTATTTAGTTTTTTGTATATGTACAGTTTGATACATATCTAGATAGATACATAAAGGCAATGTAGCATAGTAGATAGTCAAAAGGACATGAATTAAAAGTTCTACTGATGACATATATTGACTATATGATCCAGGACTAGTCATAACCTCCTAGTGCTCTTGGCAAAGGAGGTGCTGACTGACAACAGTAGAGAGAATTTTCTCATTTGAGATTTCCCTGTACCATTGAAATAGCAGGTCCAGACCTTATTTCCATATGTGCACACATTCACATATATGTATATAGTGTAATCTGCATAGTGTGTATATATAAATATATACATGTGCTGAAAAAGATGAACACGTATTCATACACTTTTGTGGGGGAGGGGTCTAGATCTATGATTTTTATGCTGTAGAGAGCTGTCATTACCAATGGAAATAAGGAACTCTTTCAATTTATAGCTTTAGAGAGTTGCTTCAAGGCACAACAAGGTTGTGCCTAGGCTAGGGTCATATAATCAATATTTGTCAAAAGCAAAACCTGAACCCAAATCTTTTTTACTCCAAGGCCTGCTCTGTCCACTGTGAAACACTGCACCACCCCTTCCTCTCATATATATGAATTCAAAGTTGTGTATATACACATGTATATACAACTTTTTGATTATTCTTATACACATATTTTACAAATACATAGAATATCATTGTATATACCCAATGATAGTAAATGAGAATCATAGCTAATTCTGAATTATCTCTGGTGCTCAGAAAAAGAAAATCTTATTAGCTCAAAAATTCTAATACTTTCCTATGAGTACTCTTAAAAATGTTGCCTCTTGGAAATGCTAATAAGTAGCTAGATTGACTGACTTTCATTTCAACATGCTTTTGCTTTTAAATTTTAAATTTTATTTTCCCCAATATATTGTCTTCTCCATAGTTCGCTTTATCCATATATCCACTGGTTGGTCAATAAGCATTTACTGGGTACTTGTTACTGTTAAGTTCTGGGCATATGGAGAAAGACAAACAGTCCCTGCTCTCAAGGAACTCGCATTCCAGGGGATTAAACAACATAAAAGTAACTTGTTACATACAAGGTATACATAGAGAAGATGAAAGATAATCCCAGAATGGAAGGCTCTAGCAGCTACTTCACAAGGTTGTCCCAAAGATCAAATGAGTGGGTATAGAATGAACTTTACAAACCTTAAAGGTTATATGGTATGTTACTGTTACCTCTCACTCACTAACATCTTCAGATTTCTCTATTGTATGTAAAGGAAGAAAAATGGATAGAAACAGAACCATGGGAAGGGTAGAACAGATGAAATACAAAACTAGAAATTTTCCAGATAGTAGATTCTTTCCCTGAGGCCCATAACTTAAAAAAAAAAAAGTTGATAAAACTGTTACAATTTTGTCAGTGTCCTTTGTAATTCTATATTTTTCTTTCATGTATTTAAGATCATTATTCTGTGAAGATGTCGATAAGCTGTACCAGACTGCCAAAGGGGTATGTGACACACATAAAAAAGTTAAGAACTCTTGTTCTAGATCATTTAAAGTCTTTCACAGTTTAAGAAACATTGCTCTGTATAGGAAACCATCTTCATGGAAATAAAGTATGTCCAAAAAAAGAAGAATTAAAGTATGTCAGAGGGAAAAGTGAAATCCATTGACCATGAACTGGTCTTTGTTTCTAGAGCATATCATTTCCTAATCTAGAAAACCCCTCAAAACAAACCCCTATCCTCATTCAAAATTTAACTCATCTTACCTCCTCTTTAAAACCTGCCCAGGCTAATTCTATCTTGCACTAGTGACTGTTTATTCTAGTAATCCTTCGCTCCCACCTACAGGATTCCCTTCTGCCTACCTACCACTTTTAAAGTTTTAATAGTAATGTGTATAACCCTGAAGTTGTTAGTACATATGATTATATATCTGCATCTATTACTTATCTTTGTATTGTATTTATAGGTTTGTCTTTGTCATCTCTCCTATTAAAATATAAAGATATTCTACATTCAAAGCCTTTCATTTTCTTTGTCCTTTGCAACATCCACCTCTCTCTTTCTCTCTCTCAAAATTCTTATAGCACTTTGCCTGATTCTCTCTTCACATTTGTTTTGCTCTCCCTTACATCATAGTTATCTGAATACATAAAACATCATTGTCTTCAAAGCTAAAAGGAAACTTAGGTATAATCTACTGTAACTGTCTCATTTTATACTTGAAGAAATTGTGATCAAGAGAAATCAAATGACTTGTAAAAGGTAGTAAATAAAGGCGGGATTTGAATTCAGATCTTCCAATGCAGTTTTCCAACACTCTACCTATAATATATGCTCAATAGATGTTGAGTTGAACTGAATTGGTAGCCACTACAGTACTCTGTACACAAGGGATACTCCCTATCTAAATTCTTTTAGCCCTCCCAAAAAGTTGTCGACTCTCTGAGACATTTTGACTTCCTTTTCCCTTCTTTATTTTTGTAGAACTATGAATATTAAAAAACAAAAAAGCCACAACCTGATGGATTTCATGTCCTCTCCATTCATCAACAGCAACAAATGTTAATTAGGGACCTACTATATACAGGTCACTGTGCCTCGGCACTGGAGTTCAACAACCCATCATCTGATATAGAATATTGAGAGGTGACTTTACTAAATGTGAAGCTATGAGAAGGACAAGAAAAATAAAGGGCTTCAGGGGGCAGCTGAGTAGCTCAGTGGTTTGAGAGCCAGGCCTAGAGACAGGAGGTCCCTAGATTCAAATCTGGCCTCAGACACTTCTCAGCTGTGTGACCCTGGGCAAGTCACTTGACCCCCATTGCCTACCCTTACCACACTTCTGCCTTGGAGCCAATACACAGTATTGACTCCAAGATAAAAGGGTTATAAAAAAAAAAAATAAAAATAAAGAGCCTCGATGAGAAGCAAAATGGGATAACTTCTTCCTGGATAATTAAATTCATTTTGTCCTTTTGGTGGCTAGAAAGCTTCCTGTCAACACAAATAATGTTAATTGTTGAGAACTTTGTGAGGTTTGGGTTGTTGTTGATTTGTTTGTTTTTAATTTATGGTACATTTTTGGTAGCTCGGATTTCTTCTCATCTTTATGTTTCTTACATTTTATATTTATACGTCACCTTGTATAACAGCATTCCAATCCCTTGACAGCTTCTGTATATAATTTCCACTTTTGAAGGATCTCTTTCACACCCCTAATAAACTCCTGTTCTCTACCACTTAGAAAAACAAAACAGTCAAAAGAATGGAAAGGTTAATTCTGTTGTAGTCAGGCTAGTTGTACTGGTGATCTGTCCTTAAGACTCCAGTCATTTTGTTCCTCACATCTAGAAAGACTCCTGCTCCTCTTCATTTTACAAATCCACATCTCTGTTTTTCTTTCGATGTTCCATATAAAAATACACCTTTTTCATGAAATGTTCCTTCAAGAAAAGTTGCTAACCTCAAAATCATATCCAATTTAGTTAGTACAGTTCTCTGTACATCATGTAAGAAGTAGAAAATTTCTACTTGAATGTTTCTTCTTAGCCTATTTTTTTAAACCAGATTACAAACTTGTTTAAGGTGAAAAACATGACTTTATTACATTCTATCTACCTTTTTCCTTGTTTGTTTGTTTTTTCCTCCCAGCCAAAATGCTCTGATTTCCATCCAAATAGCATCCTGTTTTTGCCAGGATGCTATTTCGTGTTTCTTTTATTTGAGATTAAGTTCCTTCTTTACTTTCAGATGTAGAATCCCCATATTCTACAAGTCAAATTGTGAACTGAATCCCCATCTCTTTTCCCTCACTTAGTTTCCCCAGCAACTTTTAGGTAGAATTGACCCTGTTCAGTGGTATGATTTCAAAGACCTCAAATATCTTCCTCACTGACCTCTTTTGGTATGTGGAATGCCCAGCTAAGGTGCCACAAATGGTAAGCTCTAATTATTCTAGGATCACCCTGACATTGGTAATTGCCTAGAGGCATTGTGTGCATATTTTAGCCAAAGAAGAGGGGAAATGAAGTTTTGGTGAAGAAAAAGAACCAGTTGAGAGGCTAAAAAGCTAAAATAAATAAATGCATCTATTTCACAATATTCTGAAATCTCCATCCAATAGTAATTATTATACCCTTTCTTCTAAGAAGTAAGGCACAATCCATCACATATATGTCCCATTTTTTGAATAGGAGAGGGAAAGTAATATCATTCTCATCTTGGCTTCAGTTTCCTTTTCCATTGCTGAGGAATTATGTACATCTACTTCCTTCAGTTCTAATCTTGTACCCTTTTCCTAAATGGATCCAGGTTCTAAGGCCAATTACTTTCTCTTCTTGTCCCTCTATAATTTCTTTGTGATCAAGATTAATATTAATCTAATGGAGCGGAAAGAGTACTTGCAGTTAGAGGACTTGGATTTGATTACTGAATCTATAACCTACTATTTAAAAGACCTTGAATAGGCATCTAGGTGGCATAGTGGATGGAGCACTGTATTTGAAGTCAAGAACATTTGGATTCAGATACAGCCTTAGCCATTTAATACTCATGTGACTCTGGGCAAGTCATTTAACCTCTTAGTTCCTTATCTGTAAAACTGGAATAATAATACTGCTTTCTCCCTAGAATTGTGAGAATAAAAGAAATATTTTTTAAGTGTTTTGTAAACCTTAAAGTGACCTATAAACACATTTATTGTAATCATTCACCCTCTCACAGTTCCAGTTTTTTCCCCCAACCTTAAAATAAGGAAATTGGACCTATGCAATGAGAGAATTTTAAATCTATGATCCAATCAAAGATAACATGCCAGATATGATTTGGTCTCCATCAGATATAGACTTCCTGAAAACTACCTGAGATTAGAAGTACATGTAGATTAATCATCCACTTAGACAAGAGACTTTTAATTAAATAGCATAACAAAATAAATGGCAAGGAATATTCTAAGTCCTGTCTTGGACCACCATACAAACAAAACTGCGTGATTTAAGTAAGAAGCTTTCAAGAACAGGGCAACAGAAGTGAAAGATGAAAACATGTTCCTGGGGGAAGGGGGGTGGTGTTTCCACTGAAATACCTTCCTGCATCTTCCCCTAAGAGTTGCCAATGCCATCTGTTATTTTAAGGATGTCCTTTGACATTAATCTATATATATTGCTATATAATGCTGGAGACCTCTACTAGATTATTTTTTCTTCTCTCCGAACATCTTTAGTGTCTGGTCTGAGACACTGTATGGTAGGTCCCCACTTCTGCTACATTCTGGTTCTGTGCTGCATTATAACTATTATATAGCCTTCCCCATTTTTAAGTTCATAGCCCTATGGGATATGCCAGCTCTTTTGATATTTAGATTCACAGCCTGGACAGTCAGTCAGCCAGAAAGTATTCACACATTAAACTTGTTTATAAATCTGTCCCTATCTTCTGCACTTTGAATTCATCCTCACTTTTTGAATTGAATTTAAGAAATTCCTTTAACTCCTATTATACCAGTCACAGTATGAGCAAATCACCACAAGAGTTTCATTTAACAAGACAAAAAAGGACCAAGATGAGGCTGGTGACCTAAATCTACTTTCATGCTGCTAACATGCCTTCCATGCTAAAAACTTACTATACTATCACAGGCATGATTAAGAACCTCGGCAATCTGGGGCTAAGTGGCTCAGTAGATTGAGAGCCAGACCTAGAGATAAAGTCCTGGATTCAAATCTGTCCTCAGATACTTCCTAGCTGTGTGACACTGGATAGGTTACTTAATCTCCATTGCCTACCCCTTACTGCTCATCTGCCTTGGAACCAATACACAGTACTGATTCTAAGATGGAAGGTAAGGATTTGAAAAAAATACCTCCATTAGAACATTTACTCCTTGAGGACAGAGACTGTTATTTTATTTTCTTTTGTTTTTTACTTTCTTCATATGCCCAGTACTCAGCATAGGACCTAGCATAGCAAACATTTAATATTTCATTTTGGGGTGCATCTTGAGATCTTTTTCTCTTTAGTACATATTATTCCATTCCTTCCTATGGTTTCTAATGGTATAGAGGAGGCTTGTGTTATTGATTTTTCTTTCCTTTATATTTGAATATCTTTCTCCTGATTGCATAAATAATTTATTTATCCTTATAAACCTCTATGTGGCTTAGGGTTTGCAGCAAAGAGTTATCATCTGTGGAGGCAATCTGTGGGTTCTTTTAATTTGTACTTTATTTTCCATGTTCAGAAATTCTCAGCAATTTTCCTCTATTATTTCTTTATTATGGTATTCAAGGTTTTTTTTTGTCATGTTCTTCTGGGGGAACTATAATCCTTAAATTGTTTCAATATATATATATTTTCAAGATATATGTTGCTTTTGTAGAAATTATATTTTCTTATAATATTATTGCTTTTTGCTTCTGTTCTTCCAGATTGTTCTTTATTGCAGTATATCTGAATTTTCAGCCATTTATTTTCTTTTGCATTTCTTTGGTGAGATTTGTACAGATTCAAGTGTTTTTTGTTTTTGTTTTTTTTGCTGATTATTCTATTATGTAGGCCATAAATTCTGCTTTCATGCTTCTTAATTTTTTCTTGGGCCATTCAGGAACATGCTGATATAGTTCTATGCTGTCTTAGGAATCCACAAGGTCATTTACGTCTTCAAACATTGATTCATTTTCCTCTCTTAGAACATTTATTCAGAGATGTTTGGAATTATTTAGATGATCAAGAGGCCATATTCCTTTCTGTTATTAATATCTTCCTTGTTGGTTCACCTGCATATGTTCTTTCTGAGATCTTTGGTAATTTAATTCTTTTTTCCTTATATTCCTCTGTCATTCATTTTCTTATTCTTCCTTTGATAGACTACTTTTTTCCCCCAAGAAGCTGGGGGCTTAAAGTCATCTCAATCTCTTCCTTTTCTGGTGAATTCTCTTTTCACTGGTTTTAGTCTCTGGCCCAAATGACTTCTGGGGGGTACAGAGCTGGTATCAGGTAGATACCAGTCCATTTCCTTAAGTCTGATGGAGTTTCACACATATGCTAGAATCTTTGCTCAGCTCCTTCTTTACTTTGGTTCTTTGAGCACTATTGCAACAAAGCATATTCCCATGTTGCTTCTGTAGTCCCAAGAAGAACATGCTTAACACTTGCATTCCATAGTACAAAGTGAAAGTTGAGGGGTGGTGGGGTTGGGGAGTTGAGTTCCCTTGAAAGTTAGTGTGGAATCAATACAACCATTCTGGAGAGCAATATGCAACCACACCCAAAGGACCATAAAACTTTTTATGCCCTTTGATCCAGCAATAACATTACAGGTCTGTATCCCAAAGAGATCAGAGATGGGGGAAAGGACCTACTTGTACAAAAATATTTTTAGCAGCTCTTTTTGTAGGAGCAAAGACTTAGACACTGAAGGGTTGTCTATTAATTTGGGAATGGCTGCACATGCTGTGGTATGTGTTTGTAACAGAAAACTATTGCATCATATGACACGACGAACGTCTCTGTTTCCCTCTTGGACAAAGAAAAGGGAGTCAAGAGCCATAATTGCTCGGACCAGTGGTGGAAACAAGCAAGATATTCCTAAACACATTAAGAGGAGAAGCAGGGCAAGTGTGCCTGCAGTGGGAGTCTACCAGACGCTAGAGAATTTGAGAATCACTAGGCACTAGTCAAGAATTGTACATACACAAGAGTTAGAGTGAGGCTGCTCAGAATATTGGAGGTAGAGGGAAGGGAGGGGAGGAGAGTGGTTAAAGATCAGTAGTTCTCTTAGGAAGAACAAAGGAATGAAAAGCCAGTATGGGAGAAGAATTAGCTACTCTATAACCATTGCTGAGATAATGTATTAAAACACTTTGAAAACTTAAAAAAAAAAAAGACATGACGAACATAATGAATTCAGAAAATCCTGGGAAAACTTACATGAACTGATGCAAAGTGAAGTGAGCAGAACCAAAAGAACAATGTATATAGCAGGGGTTGGCAACCTTTTTGGTCGTGAGAGCCATAAACGCCACATTTTTTAAAATGTAATTTCGTGAGAGCCATACAGTGCTCACAGTGCGTGCTTCTGTAACAGTGCCTGAAAAAAAAATTGACTTTATGGCTCCTGCAGAAAGAGCTTTATCTGGCCCTCAAAAGAGCCAGATATGGCTCGAGAGCCATACGTCACCGACCCCTGGTATATAGTTACAGAAAGACTGTATGAAGATCATCTGTGAAAGGCTAAACCATTATCAATAAAGTGAGGTTCCAAGATAATCCCAAGAGGCTTATGATGAAAAATGCTATTCATCATCATAGAAAGAACTGTTAAAAACTGATTGCAGATCAAAGCATGCTATTCTTCACTTTATTGCCTTCATGAGATTTTTTTATTGTATATGTGATGTGTGTCTTCCATCATAATATGGGGAATATGGAAATATACATTGCATAAAATCACCAGTATAAACTATATCAGAATACTTACCACTTCAGGGAGGGAGGGAGAGAGAGAATGAATTACAAAATGTCAGACAATATTTGTCAAAAATCATTTCTATGTGTAACTAAAAAAATAAAATTTAATAAAAAAAAAAGAAAGTTATGTATTCCTTCCAGAACATAAAGACTGTGAAGTAGGACTCATTGTGAACATTAAGGATTAGAATTAGCCTTCTCTGTTGTTAGTTCACTGAATTGTTATCTCATTAAGGTTTTTGGTGTCAGATCATTGAGAAAGCTAAAATTGCTCTATCTCTTACATTTAATTTCTCTTTTAGAGGGATTTGAGGGGAGGGGAGGATTAAATAAATTGTCATCCTCTAACTTTTTGGTTATGTGACTCAGAAGTCCATAAGTACTTATTGAAGACTTGTTGACTGACTCCCATTATGCTCTGTGAAAGTAAGGGTAATTAAAATTTAAAATTTGTTTGTTACATTAAAATACTCAGCAAACTCCCCACCTTCCTTTTCCTTCCCCCATTAAAGAAGGTATATTTTAACAAAAAGATATATGTATATATAAAATTATGTCTTGTTTCTATTTCTCAGTTATTTCTCTGGAGGTGAACTTATAGAAGTCATTCTTCAAATGATATTTCTGTTGCTGTATATAATGTTCTCTTGGTTCTGCTTATTTTACTTTTCATAATTTCATTTAATTTGTTTTAATTTCAATGTATCTCAAAGAGTAATGGTCAGGTCTGACAAGACCTGTGTAGGTGGGAAGCTGTGTTAGGGAAAGAAATGAGAAGTTGGGAGGAAGTTCAGGGAACAAAAGGAAAGACAGAAGTAATTTAAACATAAGGACTTTGGGAGGAGAATATAGGGAGAAATAGAGTGAAATGAAGGGAGGTGAGATTTGTGTGGCTCAAGGGCACTGAGAACCTAAAAGAGATGCAAAAAGATATGATGAAATTCCAAAGACTGGTTTCACTTTAAAATTTTGTCTAGGGTTTGGCCTATTGGTGAGAAATGGAAGCAAGAGAAAATCTAATGGTCAATCTTAATGTATCCAAAATAATGCCCTTTCCTTCCATTTCATTGATGTTTCAAAGAGAAAAGAGGAAGCATTTCACACTCATGGTGGATATCTTTTCTCTTAGCAGTTTTTTTACCCAGTGCCCAAGGAGATGTTACTTCTTCTTATTACATCCTAATTTGATTTTCTTAGTATTTGAACAAGGAAAGTAAAGAAGACATATTTGAGACTATGAAAATGACAAGGAGTATTTGAAAAACTGAGACTGCTGAAATGGTATGGTTAAAGCCATGAGACCCTGAGTAATGGTTTAAAGGTTTCTAATGTTCAGAAAGTGGGGAAACAAATTAAAAAAAAAAAAACAACTAGAGAGGTGAATATAGTCTATAAATATGTATATGTACACACATGCATAAGTATGCATACATACACATATACATATATAAATATAAAAAATATAGTTTATGAATAGTTCAAACCTTAAGTAGAAGAGTAGCTATGTAACTATTACTTAAGAATGAGTAAGAGGGGCAGCTGGGTAGCTCAGTGGAGTGAGAGTCAGGCCTAGAGACAGGAGGTCCTGGGTTCAAACCCGGCCTCAGCCACTTCCCAGCTGTGTGACCCTGGGCAAGTCACTTGACCCCCATTGCCCACCCTTACCACTCTTCCACCTATAAGACAATACACCGAAGTACAAGGGTTAAAAAAAACCAAAAAAAACCAAAAAAAAAAAGAATGAGTAAGTGTGTCACACTATTTTCATTCTTTGGAATAAGAGACTTTGGTTTATTTTATTTTACTTTATTCTAAACTTGAATACTAAAAAAAAAGCATTTCTATACACAGAGCAGAACACAAGAGGATTTTCTATGAAAATGAATCTCTATTGCATATCATTTATTTTTTTAGAGTGCATAATAAATTCTAACAGTCTCTTGAAATTCTTCCCTACTTTCTTGAAAACCAAGGGAGAAAAATGAAAAATAATTTAACAAATAAGAAGTCAAGTAAAATGAATCTCTATAGTAGCCATGTCAAAAAATGTGTGGTGTAATAAGTGCCTTACAGTGGCTCTTTCTGCCCTCCCTTTGTGTTCATCAGTTTCTCTTTTCTCTCTTTGTCTTTTTCTGTCTTTCTCTGTCTCTATCTCTCTCTGTCTCCCTTCCTACCCCCTCCACTTCTATGTTACTTTCTGTCTTAGTCAGTTCCATGGCAGAAGAGTGCTAAAGGATAGGCAATGGGAGTTAAGTGATTTTTGCCCAGGGTCACACAACTAGGAAGTGTCTGAGGCCATATTTGAACACAAGACCTCCTAACACCAGGCCTGGCCTTCTACCCACTGAGCTATCCAGCTGCCCCTATCAGTTCTCTTTTAGGGTGTGAATAACAAGCTTTCTCATGGTTTTCTGGAAACATGATTGATCATTACATTGATCAGAGTTCTTAAATCTCTCAAAGTTGTTTTTTTAACAAGGTTCTGACCTTGTATAAATTGTTTTCCTGCTTCTACCAACATCATTTTATGCCAGTTCATACTTAGAATTATCTGAAATAATCTCCACCATTTTTTTACAGTACTAAAATATTTCTAGAGTTGCATTCATATGTCCCACTTTGTTCAACTATTTTAAAATATCTAAAGGGCAACCGAAGACACTCTCTTAGATTTAAGTCTTTCCCTTTCCTTCCCTGCACCCCCCCCCCAACCTCTTCCCCACTCTTCAGTATCAGGAAGTTTGTTTTCTTTGTAATTATCCCCTCTATGGTATTATTTTTCCTCTTAACAATCTGCCCTCCCTATTCCCACTTCTTTACTGTGGAGTATCTCTATACCACACTTCATGTGTGTGCAATCCTCCATTTTAGATGAGAATGAGGATTGTCTGATACTCACTCCCCCAAACCCTTTGTCTTTGTTTATGTATACTTCTCACAAACTTCAGTTATGAGAATTAGTACATTCCACCCTTTTCTTACTTTTTTTTGGCTCTATATTCCTTTAACCCTCCCACCTTTTGTCCTGCTTCAGATCCTTGGAACAGAACTTGTTCACCCCCTAGGACCTCTATTTTTTCTTATTTAACTACTTTGATAACCTTTGAAGATGTTAAGATTCTAAAAAGACATATTTCTACTTCCTCAATTAGAAATGTAGCATTATGTCATTATATAGCTCCTTCTAATTGCTAAAATAAATGTACCTTTCTTGGTTCCTATAGATTCCTGTGTTTGTATCTCAAAGTATCTACTTAGCTCTGGGCTTTTCATTAGCAGTCATCAGGTCAACAAATTTTTATTAAGTACCTACTATGTATGTACCAGGCACCCTTCTAAGTGCTGAGGATACAAAAGGGGAGGAAAAAAACAAACAATAAAAGTCCCTGTTCTCAAAAAGCTCACAATCTAATGGAGAAGATAGCATGCAAATTACTATGTATGAACAAGTTAAATGCAGTATAAACTAGAGATAATTTCAGAGGGACGGCACTAGTTTTAAGGAGGATCAGTAAGGGCTTCTTGCAGAAGGTGAAATTTTAGCTGGAACCAGAAGGAATTCTGGGAACCCTGCAAAAAGAGATGAAGAAGAACACACTGAGCATGAGGGACAATGGAAAAAAATATAGGGAGTCAGGAGATAGAATGTTTTGGGGAGAAAAAACAAGAATAGTGTCACTGAATTGCCAAGAATGTGGAAGGAAATAAGGTATAAGAATACTGGAAAGGTGGTAGGTGTCAGGTTATAAAAGGTTTTAGAAGCCAAACAGGATTTTATATTTGATCCTGTAGGTAATAAGAAGCCATTGGAAAGGGTGACATGAAATGCATCAATGTCCATAAAAGATCCATTTACTCTATAAAGATCAATATAATTATGCTTTCTCCTGTAGAATTATATTCATCTTTATAGAGTAAATTATTCTTGATTATAAACCTTTTTATATGTCATTTGCCTCTTAGAATATTGTTTTCCAAGATTTCTCATTTTTAATTGTAACTTCTAGGTCTTGTGTGACTCTGACTGTGGTTCTTTATAGCCTAGTTACTTTGTTCTGGATGCTGGTAGTATTTTTCTTTGACAAGGAACTCCTGAATTTTGTGACATTTTGGGGACTTGTTTTGGGGAGGGATTCCTTTCAGAAAGTAAATGGTGCATTCTTTTATCTTTACTTTTCTCTCTGGGCAGTTTTTATTTGATTCCTTGAAATATAGTGTCCAATTTGGAACTATGCTCAAAGGGCTTTAAAAGACTGACTGCCTTTTGATCCAGCCATACTACACTGCTGTGTTTATACCCCAAAGAGATAGTAAGGAAAAAGACTTGTACAAAAATATTTGTAGTCTTGCTCTTTGTGGTGGCAAAAAATTGGAAAATGAGGGAATGCCCTTTGATTGGGGAATGGCTTAACAAATTGTGGTATCTGTTGGTGATGGAATACTATTGTGCTAAAAAGAATAATGAACTGGAGGAATTCCATGTGAACTGGAACAACTTACAGGAATTGATACTGAGTGAAAGGAGCAGAACCAGGAGAACTTTATACACAGAGACGGATACACTGTGGCACAGTCAAATGTAATGGACTTCTCTACCAGCAGCAATGCAATAATCCAGGACAATTCTGAGGGACTTTTGTGAAAGAATGTTATCCACATCCAGAGAAAGAACCCTGGGAGTAGAATCACAGAAGAAAAACAACTGCTTCATCACATGGGTCAATGGGGACATGACTGGGGATGTGGACTCTAAATGATCACCCCAGTGCAAATATCAAGAGTATGGAATAGGTCTTGATCAATGACACATGTAAAATCCAGTGGAATTGCTTGTTAGCTACAGTGAGGGGGAGGAAGGGAGAGAACATGAATCATGTAACCATGGAAAAACATTCTAAGTCAATTAATTAAAAAATTTCAATTAAAAAAAGAAATATAGTGTTCAAACTCTACTCTTATCATTCTTAGATATTCATTCCTTGGATTATTTTCCAGATCAGTTGTTTTCAGTATTAGAGATCTTATATTTTCTTCCAATTTTTAAATTATTTTACTTAATTTTCTTTCTGCCTCATGCAGTGATAGATTTCTGTTTGATTTGTTCTAATTCTCAGGGAGCCCATTTTTGCAGTAAGGTTTACCACTTTCTCTTTTGAACTATTTATTTTCCTTCCAATCTTTCATCCTGCATTTTAATTTTATTTTTATTTCTTTCTTTATTTCTCCTAGGTATGTATAGTCCTTGTGAAAGCTCCATTCTTTCTCCTCCACACCTCTTTAAACTACTTCTTGTAGTTGTAACAGAGTTTATCTCTCCTTTGGAAGCAATACCTAAATTTTGTAATTCTTTCTGATGCTGGTAGATGATTTCTTTAAATTAGTCATCTCTCTCCCTTTTTTGTGGAGAAGAAAATAAAGGCTCAAATAGGAGTGGGAAGTGGGGAGTTAGAATAATGGTTACATGCTGATAGCAAAAATATATTCTAAGAACAAGGGTCAGCTTGTGAGAAAGCACAGAGATGGTAAGTGAAATATCATTGAATAGCAAAAAGAGCACTTTGGTTCCATATTAATAATCATTTTATAATTATGATCTAAGAACTATATTTGTATTTAGTAGAATATCACAACCCAAGTAAAAGGAATAATGTTCAAAAAATAAATTATTCATCCCTCCAACTTTAATTCCTGAATTGGAGTTTGTGCCAAGGTCCATCTCCACCCCCTCCTGAACTTGGTGATAGGGCGCATTGTCAGCTTGCTCTTGCCCTGGGTCCCTTGGTTTCTTGGGCTGACCAGATTTGGGAGTCTCTGGATCTTTGAGGTTCAGAGCTCTGTATCTCTCTGGCTGCTTATGACAGAGGCTCAGGAATCTCAGAACCAGACTATGCTATGCTGGTCAATGTTGCTGCTCTTCTCCAAGACTTCCTAGATTCTCACCCTTGGACTTTTAAAAGTGAGCCATTTGTTCTTGCTGCCTTAGCACATAGAGCCTTGAAGGCGCATCTGTCTTTGCCCAACACTGGACATGCTTAGAGACTATACTAGGCAAGTGCTGGCTTTTCTGGGGTCTAGAACCAGGAGGTGGGCTCAGAGAGATGATTTTCCTATTGCTCTCTAGCTTCTCTAAGACGTCTTGTGCAGTTCTAGTGTGGGAGAACTCACTCACTGCTTTTTTTCCCCCTCATTGGATTTCTTCATCATTATTTGGTCTGGTGCAAACATCAGGGTTTTCCTCTCCTAGATGTGGGAGTTGGGTGGTCTGCCTTCTATTCTGGCAACCATCTTGGCATGAAGCCCTGAAAAAGAGATTTAGCACGAACACCTTGGCTTCCAGAAGCACTCAAATTTAGGGACCAATTCATACAGCACATTAAGAAAATCTGACAGTCTCTATAGAATGTTATATATACAGCTGAAAGTAAAACAAAAAATATTCATCTAACTATTCTGTTTTTGCAATGACTGTCTGAATTTCCCTAGAATTTTAATCTAGATGCTTGCTATTGTGTAGGCTCAGACTAAATGCTTTTAAGTTGGGCTGAGATGGGTAATATTTTTAAAAGAATGATTAAGACATTAATTTTAAAAATAAAAGTCAGCCAAAGTGAGCTAAAAGGAAGGAACAGAATTATTTTCTGATGGTGTTAATGATCATGGACCTGTCTGCCATTAGCTTTGCTCAACATTTCAGGGCAAAATACTTGTGTGATTTTGGACAAAACGCTTAACCTTTCTTTGGATTTAGTTTTCTCAGGAGGTTGGACTCAGTGGTGCAGTGAATAGAACACTGAACTGGAAGAGGAAGAACTGAGTTCCAACCCAGCCTCAGACATTTATTAGTTATGTGATCCTGGGTAAATCCTATAACATCTATCAGTCTCTTTATCTGTAAACTGGGGCTATTAATAGCATCTACTTCTTGATTGTTTTGGTGATCAAATGAGATAATATTTGTAGAATGCTTTGTAAATGTTAGAGCACTATATAAATGCTAATTATTATCATCATTGACATTATTAGAGATCTTTAAGGAAACTTCCAGCTCTCAATCTGATTTTATTATTTGTTGTGCTCTAGATGGTTCAATACCTCTTCAATGAGACTTGCAAATAAAAGTAAGTCCTTTTTCATGTGGGCAGGAGCAAAATTTTGAGGTGTACCCCCTAGCTTTAGAGAAAGCTACAACCTCTGGTCTTAAACTTAGGGCTGTAAACTATAGGCAGAATACTGCAATCCATATTCCATATCTGTATCCTAACATCATGGGACCCTCATCCACTTATTCTACCATCTCTTTAAGTCATGACTTTAGGTGGGCTGAGGCAGCATCTTCAGGATTCTGTGAATCACCTATCTAGCTAAGCAGAATTAATTTTTTTCTCCCAATCTGTAGGCTGGTGCTTAAATACTGCAAAATATTTTCTCTATTCTCAGAATTTACTGAGACAGTCAGTACATTAGATAAATAAGGCAAACACTGGCATTACAACCCACCCAGGTCAATTGTAGCATCTGTGCTGGTCCAGTGTAGCCTTAGAATGGAGATCAGAGAGATGAGATAGATAAAAAGCCTCCCAAGCAGGGATGTTTCACAAGAGCTCACTCTGTTTGAAAAAAAAAAACAGGAACAGAGTCATAGGGTTACACATGACATGTAGAATACACTCTGCCTCACTTCAATCCAATTCACATGCAAGTCAAGACATCACCCCATGATGTCATTGGACTAACAACAGAACACACAGCTTTCACACAAATCTAAAAAACAACTCCCAATCAATTAAGAAGCTCTTATTAAGCACCTATTGTATGTCAGGCACTGTCCAAATGACCATAGGAGAAAAACCAAAACAGAACTACCTCTGCTTTTAAGAATCATATAATTCAATTGGGGGAAAACAAGAAGTCCACATAAAAGTAGATAAAAAATGTTTTGTTCATTCACATCTGACTCTTCCTGACCCCATTTAGGATTTTCTTTGTAAAGATAGTGGAGTGATTTGCCATTTCTTTCTCTAGCTCATTTTATAGGTGAGGAAATTGAGGCAACCAAGGTTAAGTGACTAGCTCGAGGTCACACAGCTAATAAGGGTCGGAAATCAGACTTAAACTTAGATCTTCTTGACTCTAAACTTGGTGCTCTATCTGCTGCACCACTGGGCTGCCCCACATGATACATATAGGCAAATTAAATAAAAGGTAATTTCAGGGAGAAGCATTAGCACATGGGGGGATTGAGAAAGATATCATATAAACAGTGGTACTAAAGATGAACTTTAAAAGAAATTGGAAATTCTAAAAGACAGGAGTGAGGAAGAAATATCTTTTAAAGACAAGGGGCAACCTTTGCAAAGGATCTGGGATGGTAGGTTGAATATCTGTGTGAGGGACAGTAAAAAGAGCACTTTGGTGCTCAGCTCATAGCATCGTGAAGGAGAGTAGTGTATAATAAGCCTGAAAAACCAGATTATAAGTACCCTCCATGACAAAAAGGAAAGTTCACATTTGGTACTAGAGGAAATAAAAAGCCTCCTGAGCTTCTCGAGCAAAGCAGTGAAATTATCAAGGCTGTGTATTGGGAATTTCACTTTAGCATGTCTTAGAGGATGAGAGATGAACGGGATAGAATCTGAAGTTTGAACATCAATTAGAAGGCTATTTTGGGGGGCAGCTAGGTGATTCAGTGGATAGACAGTCAGGACTAGAGATGGAAGGTCCCGGGTTCAAATCTGACCTCAGATACTTCTTAACTATGTGACTCTGGGCAAGTTACTCAACTCCTATTGCCTAGCTCTTATCTCTCTTCTGTCTTGGGACCAGTACACAGTAATGATTTTTTTTTTCTTTCTTTATTTGGAATATTTTGCTATGGTTACCTGATTCATGAGCTTTCCCACTCTTCTTCCTTCCCCTTTCTTGGAGCTGACAAGCAATTCCACTGGTCTATACATTACACAGTATTGGTTTTAATACAAAAGGTAAGGGTTAAAAAAAATAGAAATCCATTCTGTAGCAATTGCATATAGTGTTGATAGGGGATAAAAACCTAAACTAAAATGGTGGTCAAGGGAATAAATGTTGTGGAGCTGAAATCACAAGATATGGTGCCTGATTGGAAACAATGGGGTGAGAAAGAAGGAGGAAATGAAGATGATTTCAAGATGTAATCTTGGATGACTGAAAGGATGAGGTTGCCTTTGACAGAAATAGTGAAGTTCAGAAGAGGGACAACAAGTTTTGGGGAAAACCTTTTTTTTTCGAGCATATATGTTTTTTTTTATACCATGGGTTTGATATGCCACAAAAATAATGTTTATTTTGGTGAATATACCCCAAGATTTGGAGTCAAGAGACCTGAGTTCAAATCCCAGTTCTGCTACTACTTATGACTTTCATTGAGTCACTTTATCCCTGTGGGTCTTAGTTTCCTTAACTGTAAAATGAAAGGGTTTAACTCATGCTTTCTAAGGTTTCTTTTAGCCCTAAAGCAGTGATTCTATGAACATAAATCCCATTTGTACCCTTTCTAATTTGGAACAATTTTGAGCAATTTTTTTGTTGATTTTCTTTAATAATTTCCCCCCCAGTGAGTGGGTATTCCCAAGTATTTCTTAGAAAATACTTGAAACAGACAAAAATGTTGCATATTTTGTGGGAAGAAGTATCAAGAGAGGAAGTGGATCCAAGAATGGGAGGAAGGGAGGAAGGGAGTGCCTAGGGTATAGGAGGAGTTACTGAACTTTAATTCATATCTAAACATTTTTATAGAGCAACTGTTTAAGCTTGTTGACATAAAATCTTCATTGTGCTAGAAGACTCAATTGCTCTATTTTGTAGTACTAAGGGAAAGAATGATGGAGTCACATGCATCTATCTTTATCTATGCATATATACATGTACACACATCTAAAATGTATGATCATAAATAACACAATGTATAAATATGAATATAGACACATATTATAAAACACATATGTACACATATAAACATTATCTATGAATATCTCTTTCTTGCATGGAATAGAATGTTAAAAACAAGAAAAAAGTTAACTGGTTATCCTAAACAAATCTGATTCAGTATTGAAGTATATTTGCTCAATTGGCCAACTTATGTACTTTTAAAAATGTTTTTTACTGTAAGTACAAATCTATTGTGGTTTATCATATCAATATATATTTTGGTAGACACACAATACTGGAGAAGCCTGCTAAAATTCCTTACACAAGTCCTGTAGCTGTCTAATTAAAGTAACTGCATTTTAAAAGGACATACATCTGACATTTTTAATCACTTAAAACTTAAAAAAATAATTTTAAAGCTGAAGGTATCTTGTAATGAATGAACAAACAACAGACCATTTACCTGCAGAAACCTACATCGAATCAAGATGATCCAGAAAAGATGCCTGCATAAATCTACACTGAATAAAGACAGTCCAAAATGAACTTTGGGGTGCAACTAATTGAACTTGAAGGGATTAAAATCAATTACTTGAATTGTAAACTCTTATGCCAAAGGGGATTGCCCCCTAATTGGCTTTTTGTCAATGCATCTAGCAAAACATTGGTTTTGCTCTCTCTTTTTCTATCTCTTCTACTTACCTCTTATCTCTAACTATTGTAGTTAGAACTTTAGGGGTACAAGATGATTTTGTCAAATGATCAATTGGGGGAGACTGGTCTCCCAAATGATCACAGGGGGGATTATGATAATTAAATTAAGTCTACATTGCCCATCTTTAGATTTAATCACCAAAGGTGAGAGCACCTTCCAATTCTGGGAGGTCCTAACCCAGGTGTGCTAGAGTGAGTAACAATCAGAATCAACGGACTGCCCCATTTTTCTATGGGAAAGTGTCTATTGTGATTGGACACAAAGGCTAAGGGAAGGCACTGGAAGTGATATATATGTGACCCCTTCCAAAGAGGAAGGGGAGTGAGGCTGCAACTGGTATGGTGAAGGAGACCTAGAGAGCTTCATTGGTTCGTGACCGAGACTGTTCCAAGTGATGAGTTTAAAGACTGAATCTTCCTGAACTTCTATTGGGAAACTTCCTTTTATAGACTCTGTGAGTGGAGTTTGCTCTATTCACCCCTGGACCTCAGGCCCCTTACCTGGACTAATCTGTGAGATAGATTCTTAATGTCTTTCTCTCTCTCTACTCTCACGAAAATAAATTTACATAAAAGTCCATTTTGATTTGAGATTATTCTTAATTGAGGATTGATAATAGTTCAATCCTCTGGCAACCTTTAATATATTGAACCCGTAAAACCCCTTTTCCTCCCTTACATTTTTCTATCTCTATGTGTGCATGTGTGTACATTTTTCAGAGGGAGAAAGTGACAGAGAGACTGAGACTGAAAGAGACAAATAAACAGAGACAGAAAGAGGTTATATTCTAATGGTTAAGATAACACATGATGGGAATTGAAAAGAAGAAGGTATATAAAATTAATCCAAAGTAGTATGGAAACCTGACACCAAGAAAGACATGGTTCATCATTAGAACCTGGGGTCTTGAGGACACCCTGCAGACTCCAAGATTTTAGAGATGGGGAGAAGGAAATGTTAGTCTGAGGGTAGGCATCTTGTGTGAAGGAAAGCAAACAGACAAAAAATTATAGAAGGTAGTTTTTTGGAGAGAAGATTTTCTTCCTTACCTGACTATTGAATGTGTTGTACATCCCAGATTACCTGATGCTATAGACTCATTTTCTAGGAAGTTCAGGGAATAGCCTAGCCTCTCCCACATAGGGAACTGGCATCAACAGAAAATGTCCTCTATATGTGTGTCAGTCCACCATTACAAAAATAAGTAAGATTACTTGGAAGGGAAGAGCGGATCAAAATAAACTTTTAAGTAGAAGGCAGCAGTTGAGCTGAGTTTTGAAGGAAACAAATGGTTCAAAGAGGCTGAGATGCAGTGGAAGTTTATTCCAGGTTTGGGGGAAAGTTAGAGAGATGAGAGATGGGATTCCTCCCCCCCACCCTTTTTTTTGAGGAACAGCAAGAAGATCAGTTTGTTTGAGTATAGGAAGTGATATGATAATAAGTCTGGAAAGACAAGTTAGGGTCAGATGGTGAAGGGATTTAAAAGTGTTTCTATGATAATCTTGCACTGAGAGTTCAATCCATTGGGATGTGGGAATCAGGATTTTGGGGGAATGTTACAGTCAGCTAACCTGGCAAGGAAGTGCAGAGAATCAGAGTATCTATTATCCAAGACTATTATCCAAGGTCAAGAATGATGGATTTGATATGAGATTACTTGGGTTCAAATCTCAACTCTGCTGCTCAGTATCTGTGTATTTTTCCTTGGGAAAGTTACTTTATTTCACCTCTCTAAGACTCGATTTCCTTCTCTGGAAAATGAGGGAGCTGGACTAAGTGGATTCTAAGATCCATTCAAGCTCAAAACCTAGGATATTATAATCTAGAGCAGTAATGGTGAACCTTTTAGAGACCCAGTGCCCAAACTTCAACCCTCACACTGCATGTGAGCCCCCGGCCTTACCACAGATAGGGAAGGGAGGAAGTGCTCCCATTGGACTGCTGGGGTTGAGTGATGTGAGAAATGTCTTCAGGCACTCATGGAGAAGGGAAGGGAGCTGCTCCCTCAGGCATGCTCCAGCACATGTTCCATAGGTTCACCAACATGGATCTAGAGGCAATAAGGAGCCACTAGAATTTTATGAGTGGGAAAGATGCATGCCTAGAGTCCCATTGTTGTTCAGTGGTTTTTTAGTCATGTCCAACTCTTTTGTGACCCCATTTGGAGTTTTCTTGGCAGAGATATTAGAGTAGTTTGCCATTTCCTTCTCTAGCTCATTTTACAGAACATAAAACAAGGCAAACAGGGTTAAGTGACTTGCCCAAGGTCACTTAGCTAGTGTCTGAGGCTGGATTTGAACTCAGGAGAGGAGTCTTATTGACTCCAAGCACAGTGCACTCTCCACTATGCCATGTAGTTGCCCCCAGAGTGCCATAGAAAATTCATTTTAGCTGTTATGTAGAGGATAGAAGAAAGTAGGAAGATACTTGAAGTGGGAAGATCAATTAGAAGATTATTGAAGTACTCTCTCCACCAGGGGATGAGGACTTGAACTAGGGCAGTGAGCATTTGAGTAGTGAAAATGGGGAAGATGTGAAAAATGTCATTTCAGCAGAAACAGAATTTAAGCATAGGAATGAGAATTTTAAAAAATGTTTATAGGTATTGAACGAGGTTCCAAGACTTTGTCATTCTTTTCCCCCTGGGGTCTTGTGCAGGAGTCACCAATGTTGTCTGGCTGAGAAAAAACTTTTGATTTACTTGGAGTCTTATGATCCTTGGTGGAGAGAAGAAGCAGAACACAGAGAGTGCAAATCTTCATCCCTGGCATGGTATGTGTTGGCAGGAGCTGACTTTGATTTCAGTCTTTTCAGAAGCCATTCATACTCTGCTATGAGCTTACCTAGGTGATTTAGGAGGCTGTGTTTTAAGAAGGTCCCCAGGATGCTTGGTATGATATGTTACTTGTCCCCTACTCTATTCCCATAAATAAATAGTTCAAATTCCTCACACTTTTTATGGAAATTTGTAGGAAAATTAGAACAAAGTGGACAGATACCAGTGCTGGAATGTCCTAGGGTCAACAATTCCTAGATACTAATTCTTTGGTAAATTTAGCTAACCTGAGGTATAAGCAGAACTAATTTGACCTAGGCTGTGCTCATTTGATTCAATTCAATTAACATCAGTCAAGCTCCTACAGTTTGCATGCTGCAAGTTATTGCATCTGGTACTGGAGAGAAACAACCAGAGGGGAGCTAAGGTCAGAAGGTGGGGCTGGTTTAATTTATGGTTCTGTATTTATTTCAAACTAGCTACAGGGCACTCTTTAGTCACTGACCTGATAGAACCTAGAGCCACAATAATGACTATAATAGCTAGCATTTATATGGAACTTTAAGGCTGGCAAAGCCCTTTACATATGTCATCTCATTTGATCCTCAGAACCACCCTATGCAGGAGTGGCTATTATTCTCCTCATTTATCAGATGAGAAAACAGAGACTGGGAAAGCTTTAGGAATTTGCTTAGAATAATATAGCTAATAAATGTCCAAGGAAGGATTTGAATTCAGGGCTTCCTGATTCCAGTCTAATTCCCTATCCACTGTTCCACCTTGCTACCTACGAATGAAATAAAAGCCAAACAAGTTGAATATTAGCAATGTGTAGGAAGAATGGGAATGACTCGATTTTGATTATTTCTCTAGGATCACTTATCCTGTTCTTTTCACCAATTTGTACTTCTCTTAAGCTCTTGATCAGGAGTTTTCAAGTTGGAGGTTAAGGTAGAATTTGGGGGAGAAGCAATGGGAAGGTAAAAATTCTTGGAGTAAAATTAAAATGGCAGGCTAGTGAGTATTATTCCTGGAAGTAGCTTGGTTTGTTTCTTCTGCCTATGAGTAGAACTTCGAGCAAGGGAATTTTCCAGTATCATGACATGATTACACAATTCTACAAACCTCTTTGATGGTGAAGAAGAACATGGAGCCATCTGCTTCACCTGCTCCCACATGTTAACACAAAAACAAACCATAAACTAAAACTTTTGGGTACTATTCTTGAAGAGATACTAATTGGGTAAATCAAGAGAATTTTCCTATAATTGCCTTCATTTTTAGAAGCTATGATTGGAGCAGAGCCAACAATTGTGAATCTGTCTATCACTAGGTCTGCCTAATTTATGTTGCATAGAGCCCAAGAAAGAAACCCTGGGAAGTATGTTATAGTTAAGAGAGCACCGAATTGGAGCAGACTATTGATTTCTTGCATGCTATTGAGAAAGTCAGCCATATATACATTCCTCAGATGTGGGCAATTTATTTTGCCAGACTATTCGGTTATGTATTGAGGACTTTATTTTTCAAGTTTGTTCTTTTTTATTGGCTCACTGGGGCTCAACAGAGTAGGAGTAGTGGGAGAGGCAATTTAATAAAACAAAATTTAAACAGAGTAAAAATACAGAGGAAAACAAAAAAGTGCACACAAGGGCACACAAACACAGAGACAAAATTCGTTGCTTTTTACATTTAATATCCATATACCAGGTGCCCCAAAGTCTTAGTGTAGTTTTAAACCTGGATGGCTTCAGAAATATAAATGTTACAAACCTACAAAGGCCACAATTCAAAAGTTTAATTATGAAGATTTTTTTCTACTTATATAGCTTTATGAATTTTAAATAATAAAATTTTAATTTCAATTTAAATAGGATACTCTGTCATTATGTTTTGCAGGTATGACAATTTCTGTTTGACATTTTCGCAGGCTAGTCAGTGGAATAGGTCCTTTTACTTGACCATCTAAGTCTCTTGATCTATTTTCTTACAGGATCATATCAATGCTGTCCTGTTTATATCAAAACCTCATTCTTTGGATACTCTTAAAGTTAAGATTACAAATGCTGTCCTTTCAGTCACTAAGCAGCAGCTGATGAAAGTTTTACAACATTCCAAAATCGACTAGAGCTATGTATAGCACAGCCTGGTGGTTATGTTGAATTTTTAATAAGAAATAAGTCAATATTTTTAAAATGTAAATAATTAACCTCTTAGATATTGCTCTGTTAAGTTTGTGGCATTTGTATTTCTGAAGTTATCTAGGTTTAAAATTACATCAATATGGGGATACCCTATATTTCTTAAAAAATAATCCTCATGTACAAATCTCCATAGTTTTTTATGCCAACCTCTTTCTTACACTTCCTAGTATACTGAAATGTTTGTGTTTATTAATGATTAATGACTATAAAAAAGTTTGAAAAGAGGAAAAAGAAGAAAGTCAATTAGCCTCTCTTAACCTCAGTTTCCTTATCCATAAAATGGAGAGGGGGGGGTCAGCTGAATTAGATAATCTCTAAGGTCCTCTCCAATTTTAAATTCTATGTTTCTATTAATTCAATGAGAGTCATATGCATGAAAAAGGGAGAAGAAAGCCTGATTTTTAAAGGACTTTACTATACAACAGTCTCAACAATCAAGCAGCTCCATGGCATGATGAAGGATTCAGCCTATTACAAGAGTATTATTAGTTCATGACAGAAACAAAAACAAAGCTATAGGTCAAAACATAATAATATTTAAAAAACCCAACCCATTGGCTACCTGGAGGATTCTCACAAACCACTAGTGGTTTGTAGACCACATTTTAAGCAGGAGGTCCTGGCAACCTAAATCAATTATAGTGTCTTCGTAATTCTTAAAATATAGCTAAAAAGTTACTCATCATGTAGGATCCAGTCCAATGTGAACAATGATTTCTACTAGTACTTAGTTTTTGGGAATTTTAATTATAGTATCTTGAGATGCTTCATTTATTACTCCTAGAGGTAATAGATATGCCCAACTATTTTATTAAGTCATTTACCACCTTATTTTGCAACTGTTTATCTTTAATTATTTGCTTAGTTACTCATATTCTCTTCTACCATCTCAGTAAGAATTTCTAAAGGAAAAGAAAAATATTTTTTGTATCTTACTCTTCTTTCTACTATATCCTAAATCTCATTGTAAAAAAAAAAATGGATTTTCAAAAGAGGAAGCTGGCGATGCAGTGAATAGAGCACTGGGGCTAGAGTCAATAGAGACCTGAGTTCAAATATGACCACAGACACTTCTGTTTAATTCAGTTGCTAAAATGGTTTGACCAGGTTTCTACGAGGCTTAAATGAGATGATATTTGTTATCAGTGTTTAGCATAGTATAACACATAGTGGTATTATATAAAAATGTTTATTCCTTTCTCAATCTCTTTGTTGTATTTTTTTTTTTAAGAAATCATCTTTGTATTTTTATTTTGAGAGTTTCATATTCTGCCTCCTCCCATCCCAAACCCATGTCACAGCAGTCATTTCAACTTCTCTCAACCAGATTACACAAATAGTAGGGAGGGTCTTCTGTTTAATTAGGTTTTAGACAGCCCTCCCCCCCAATGTCCCCTACTGGTCTATTATGGTATCATATATATACACACACACATAAAATAATTGTAACCAGGATGTGGTTACAATTTGTCCAGGACGCTGAATTTCAAGAGTACAGAGAATACTTGCAATCCATCAGCAGTTTCAAAAAGCAGAGCTTGGCACCTAATTTGCAAGAATAGTTCAAAATGGGAAGCTACCATCTGCCTCAACTGACACTTTGTGCCACTTGCCCTGATATAGTTTCTTGCCCTCTGCAACAAAAATTCCTGCTTAAGACTCTAGTGTCAGAGGGCAGATGATGTTGGGTAGGGAGTGGGAGGAAGTTTAATAGAAGAAAAATGGTGAGGAACTAAAGGAAGGACATAAGGAGTTTTGTGGAAAACCTTTGCCTACTTTATAATTTCGCCTTAAACAGTCCTAGTGATGAGCTTTGTTGAAAGGGCATTTGCTTGTCATACAACATTTTTTAGATATTTGCAAAATCCCCCAAATATTCAAATATTCCACGGGGGCAATTTGATCATGTATTGAACCAGACCTTCCTCCATCTAAGTGTCTAACTTAACTTAGAAGTTTCTGGTCGTGCCTTTACTCTATTTCTCACTAAAAGTGGTTTCCCCGTCACCTGGTCTTAGAATGGCCAGGCAGTTTTAGTAGTGGACTTCTTGTTGGTCTGTTTTCCTCAACTTGAAGTAATTGTGTAATTACTTTGAAAAAAAAGTAATTTTGGAAATATTTGTTTTTAATTAACATAGATTCACATGTAATACACATTTGGGTTGGGCACATCTCCCAAAAAAGGGGTGTGATCATAACTACAATACCATGCCATGTTATATCATCATAAAAATGCAGATCAGAGGAAATTTGGAGTATAAGTGAATGCTGACCTTAGCTGGAATAACTTGTTGTTTTCAGCTTCTTCGTATGCATAGTTTCTAAGGAGTTATTTGGATACATATGTTTTTCACATCTGTTGACTAAATCTAAGAGCCAAGCTTGAATTATAGCATTTGGGGACATTATGTAAATTTGTGACCCCCTCCTCGAAGGACGCAGGCCCCATTAAACAATGAATAGATTCATGGAGTCTTAGCCACAGTATTTTAATCTATGACAGATTGCTACAATGTTATTCCTATTAAGAGCTACAAAGGAAGAAGGCTGACTTCTTCAGATCACCAATTAATGCTAGGGAAGCCCTTTGGGCTGCTCGGATGAAATTTATCGCCGACCCGAATGCCGTTCTAGATCCTGGGCAGTACCATGAATAAGATGGTATCGAAGGATGCCGAGAGTGCATGCACCTCTCTGTTGGTCTGGGAAGCACTATTAGATTTCAGCAGCATCATTGTTTTCGAACGCGATACTGTGCCTTTTGTCCATTCTCCTCCGGGCTGAGAATAGCCTTGTCAACGGCTTTATGGAGCCATCCAAGCTTCTTTGGCCATTCATAGCCATATCTGTGTGAGCACAGTCAATGGGTCACCGTAATGTGATGGCAGAACGCTGCCCAGACAGCTAAAGCCACGTCTTCTTTTGATTTCTGTTATTGTTTGTTTAATTTTAGCTCCTGTGGATGAGAACGTGACTCGGTCACTTCCTCACCCCAGCAGCATGCAGCTTGTTTGGCTAGTGGACCATGGCCAGGGCTCTTCGGAGAAGTCTAGGAGCCCAGCCGTTTCTCCCGCTGGGGGTGCAGGATTCCTTTGCATTGTTCAGAGACAGTCAAGTTGAAATTCCTTCTCGCCATACAAGGCAATAACTCAACTCCCTGCTGCTTCCTAGTGGTGTCCTGCTTAGTTGCAGTCTCCCTGAATCCAACAACCATGCCCATTCTATCTCATGACCCCATCAGGGCTGGAAGGGACTTTGGTAGATCATCTGATTCAACTACTGCCTTCAGGCTTGGAAGGTATTTGTAATCCCTGCCCTACAGTTTGGGCAGCCCAGGGTCAAGCAGATGAATTGTACTCAGGGTCACTCAATGAGTTAATGGTAGTCCAAGGTTTTTGCCAGCATCTTTGGTCCTTCCTACAAAGCCTTATGGCTTTGTCTAGCAGGATTGGCCCTAGGCAAAACTTAAGAGCTAGGTGGATTGTTTTTAGTACATTCCTTCCACTTCCCTTTCCTTCTAACCTCTCACCTGTTCCCTGTATCTCAGTCCATCAATAATACTTGGCCCAAGAGGGAAAAATGATATTGATCTTTTCATCCCTTTGGAAAATTTCTTTTTTAAGTCTGCAGTGAAAAATTCCTGTCCCAAATAGCTGAACACATATATGAATATAATGCAATACTGTTGTTCCAGAAGAAATGGCATAGACTTGAGACCTTTATAAACTAATGTAGAGTGAAATGAGTGAGACAGCCAATAAGCATTTAAGTTCCTGCTATGTGTCAGGCACCATCTAAGTGCTGGGGATTTAAAGAAAGGCAAAGAAAAATTCCCTAAAAAACTAGTCATTACTCTTAAGGCTCTTTCATCTAGTGGGGGAAATGACATTTAAAAACCTATGCACAAGCAAGATTTATATGGGATAAATTGGGAAAGATCTCAGAGGAAAGGCACTAAAATTGAGGATTAGAAATGACTTCTTGTAGGAGTTGGGATTAAGCTGAGACTTGAAAGAAGCCAGAAGGCATAGACAGAGGGAGAGATTTCCAGGCATGTGAGACAGCCAGTGAAAATATTCAGAGTTGAAAGATTAAGTATTGTGTTATATTTCATCCTGGAGGTAATAGGGAGCCACTGAATAATTTATACAATTGTAAAGACAAATAACTTTGAAAGAGTTAAGAATTCTGATCAATACAATGATGAACCATGATTAGAGGTTGGATAATGCCACATGGTACCTGCCTTCTGACAAAAAGTGATGGACTCAGGATGCAGAATGAGATGTGAATTTTTTGTACCTGGTCAATGTATTAATTTTTTTGTTTGCCTGAATACTTGTTACAAAAGTTTTATTTTTCTTGGATTTTTTTTTCATTTCCCCTCCCTCATGGTGAGTATGGAATGGGATGGGAAGGTAAGTCAATTTTTGTTTATTGAAAAAAAATAATTAAAAGAGGACAATAAAAATAGTCATTTCTAGCTATGGGGGTAAGGTTGAGAGTATATTAATATATATATATATATATATATATATATTTTTAAACCCTTTAACTTTGGTGTATTGTCTCATAAGTGGAAGAGTGGTAAGGGTGGGCAATGGGGGTCAAGTGTCTTGCCCAGGGTCACACAGCTGGGAAGTGGCTGAGGCCGTGTTTGAACCTAGGACCTCCTGTCTCTAGGCCTGACTCTCACTCCACTGAGCTACCCAGCTGCCCTCCTATATTAATATTTTTAACATATCTGATAAATAATTAATGTTTTTGATATATTTGATATATCTGTGAATTTTTATTTTCATTGCAGTAGCAATATAGAATTTGCATCATATACCCCTAAGGGAATGAGCATAAGAAGGGTCAGTGAATTTTGACCCTGTGGTGCATCAGTGATTGGTTGTCCAGCTAAGCATTAGGAAATGTCCATTCTCTGTTGACTTTTGGGTGCATTATCTATCAGTTTAGTTAAGTCATTAGTTAGGGTCATATAATTTGAGAATATGAGAATCTGGAAAAAACTTTGCAGACCATGCTCAATGTATCTTAAGAGCAGATCAGGTTTATGGGTTTCCATGTTGTACTTTTGATGGATAGTAAGCTTGTAGTCTGCAAAAACAAACAAACAAAAAAACAAACCTTTGCTTTTCTTCCCTCATCAACAATTGACCAGCTACATCTCCCCCTTATTGTACTTATGCAGTTGCTTGAATGAAGTACAGAATTTTTTCTTTATTATTTTTCATCTTATTAGTAACAAAATATCTAAAAGGAAAGGCTATATTCCATAGAGAGAGGGCTGGAGAAACAGATTCTGGATTCTATGAAGGACAGCTCTTCACAGCCAATGCCATTTTTTTTTGTGGAAATAGGACTGAGTTTGAAGGCCCAGGCTATGAAAAAAAGTTATAGACAGCGGGGAGACAGAGGTAATAAACAAAAAGCTGGAAAGAATATTAGGAGCAGAAGCAGCTAGGTGAGTCAGTGGATAGAAAGCCAGGTGTGGAGATGGAAGATTCTGGGTTCAAATCTGACTTCAGACACTTTTTAGCTGTGTGACCCTGAGCAAGTCACTTAACCTCAATTGCCCAGCTTGCTCCACTCTTCTCCCTGGAATGTCTACTCAGTCTTGATTCTAAGATAGAAGGTGAGTTTTTTTTTTTAAGGAAATATTAGGATTAAATCAAACCATTCACCTTTATCTTTACCTTCTCTACCCAAACATACTATACTGCCTCACAATAAATTCCTTCTAAATGTCTACAAGGATGGCATGCAATTTGGAGAAGAAGATGTGGTGAGATAGAAGAAAGGGAAAGGCAAAGGAAAATGAGGAGGATGGACTCATTTTTAGTCTTTTTCTAGAAACAAGATAAATTGATGACACTTTGAAACCTAAAGGAGGCACCAGTGAGCTGAGACCAGGGCTTGCTAGTAGGGGAAAAAAGTAGTGACGTTAGAAGTTACAAGCATCTTCTTGCACTCACTTTGTAAAGTATGGTGTTTACACTTAATTGTTAAGTTGTTTAATTGTAGAATGAAAGGTTAAAAAGATTCAAATAATCAGAGAGCAGGTTGGAGAGGGTTTTTTTTTTCTCTCTTTCTTAATAGAAATGTTTCTCTGGTGACTCCTATTGTACACCACAAACCTATTCTGTCTAAGAATCATAGATTATAAAATTGTTTGATGGGTTCTAGAAAAGGTATATACTTCAATCTGATCCATGAACTTCCTGTTAGTGCTGGGGGAGGGATGAGGAAGGGGCACATCTAATATTTAAGTTCTTTCTTAAACTGAGTCAAATTTTTTCCCCCTAAAAATCTACTCATTAGACTTAGTCCTCTCCTTTAGGGTCATGGAACACAAATCTAATTACTTTTTCACCTTTGTTTAGTCAATTAGTCATGCCTAATTCTTTGTGTCCTGATTAGACATTTTCTTGGCAAGATATTGGAGTGGTTTGCTATTCTTTGGTTCATTTTACACATGAGGAACTGAGGTAAACAGGGTTAAGTGACTTGCCCAGGATCACACAGCTAGTGTCTGAGGCCATATTAGAACTCAGACCCTCCTGATTCTAGGACCAGAACTCTATTCACTGTGCCACATAGCTTCTTCTCTTTTTCACTAGACAAATATATTTGAAGGGCAGCAATTGTGCTACTTCAAAGTGTTCAAAATGCCATCCTGCATTCTTCTAGACATAACCAAAGATGAACATAAAAGAATGACATGACCTTTGTAGGAAGATTGATAAGGTGAAGCCCACCCAAAAGCAAAGACAAGAACCTCCCTTTCCCCCCAAAACAACCTGTTTTTGTTTAGGAAGAATAAGGAAAGGGTAGGTTCATTGAGTGGTATGAATGGAAGGTGATGATAGATAACAGAAAGTAGAATTACTTACCTTCAGTTTTGTTCCTTTTTTTTTTAAACAAGGAGATTGATTTTTATTATTTTTTCTTCCTTTATTTTATTTGAATAACAAATTTCCATATAAGTTTTCCAAAGGTATATGATTCATGTTGTCTCTCTTCCTTTTTCCCTCTCCCCTTCAGAGTTGACAAGCAATGCAGTCTGGGTTATACATGTATTATCAAGTAAAACACATTTCCATGTCATTCCTTTTTGTAAGTGAATAATCTTATAAAACCCAAACCCCAATTCACATACCCAAATAGCCAGGTGATAAATAATATGTTATAGTTTGCATTTCTACTCCAACAGTTCGTTCTCTGGAGGTGGATAGCATTCTTTCTTATAAGTCCCTCAGAATTATTCTGGATCATTGTATTTGCTGTTAGTAGCAAAGTCTATCACATTTGATCATTCCACAATATTTCATTTGCTGTGTATAATGGTCTCCCGGTTCTGCCCATTTCACTCTACATCAGTTCATGTAGATCAGTGATTCCCAAAGTGGGTGCTACTGCCCCCTGGTGGGTGCTGCTGCGATCCAGGGAGGTAATTATGGCCATAGGTGCATTTATCTTTCCTATTAATTGCTATTAAAATGTAAAAAAAATTAATTTCCAGGGGGCTAAGTAATATTTTTTTTCTGGAAAGGGGGTGGTAGGCCAAAAAAGTTTGGGGACCACTGAATTGTAGATCTTCCCAGTTCTTTCTGAAATCATCCTAATCATCATTTCTTATAGCACAATAGTATTCCATCACCATCATATACCATATTTTGTTCAGCCATTCCCCAATTGAGGGACATCCCTTTAGTTTCCAATTTTTTGCCACCACAAAAAGAACAGCCACACATATTTTTGTATAAACAGGTCCTTTTCCATTTAAAAAAAAATCTCTTTCAGGTGCAGACCTAGTAATGGCATTACTAGATGAAAAGGTATGCATTGTTTTATAGCCCTTTCGGCATAATTCCAAATTGCCTTCCAGAATGGTTGAATCAATTTACAATTCCACCAGTATTGCATTAGTGTCCCAATTTTGCCACATCACCTCCAACACTTATTACTTTCTTTTACTGTCATATTGGCCAAATTGTAAAGCAGTACTTCCGAGTTGTTTTAACTTGCATTTCTCTAATCAAGAGGGATTTAGAACATTTTTATATGATTATTGATAGCTTTGATTTCTTCATCTGAAAACTTTCCATTCATATTCCTTCCCATTTGTCAATTGGGGAATGGCTTGGTTTCTTACAAATTTGACCTAGTTCTTTATATATTTGAGAAATTAGACCTTTATCCGAGAAGCTTGTTATAAAACTTTCCCCCCAGTTTGTTACTTCCCTTCTAATCCTGGTTGCATTGATTTTGTTTGTAAAAAAAACACCTTTTAAATTTAATAAAATTAAAATTATTCATTTTACATTTTGTAATGTTCTCTATCTCTCATTTGGTTTTAAACCCTTCCCTTCTCCATAGATCTGACAGGTATACTATTCCATGTTCACCTAATTTACTTATAACTTTTTGTGTTTAAGTCATATACCCATTTTGACCTTATTATGCTTGGTATAGGTTGTGAGACACTGATCTAAACCAAATTTTTGCCATACTATTTTCCAATTTTTCCCAGCAGTAAATAGTGAGTTCTTATTATCAAAGCTAGAATCTTTGGATATATCAGACACTAGATTGCTGAGGTCATTTACCCCCTAATCTATTCCATTGCTCCATCCTTCTATTTCTTAGCCAGTGCCAGATTGTTTTGGTGATTATTGTTTTAAGGAGATTGATTTTTAGACTATAAGAGGTTGAACAAACATGATTAAGAGGGAAATGAAATATTTCATTGTTATTGTTCAGTCATTGATTCATGTCTGACTTTTCTTGATTGCATTTAAGGTTTTCTTGGCAAAGATATGGGGAGGGCTTGCCATTTCCTTCTCTAGCTCATTTTACAGATAAGGAAACTGAGCTAAATAGGGTTAAGTGAGTTGCCCAGGATCATATAGCTAGTTAAGTATCAGACCAGATTTGGACTCAGGAAGATGATCCTTCCTGACTTCAGACCTGGTGCTTTACCCATTGTGCTTTCTAACTTCCACTAATTGGAATGCTATGACTACTATGTATACACACACACGTGTGTATATATATATATGTATATATATATATGTACATAACTCTCTAAATATATTTGTATATACTTATTTGTAATGATGTTTTTCTTTTGCTTTCTCAATGGATATAGGAGAGGGAGGAGGAAAGTAGAGAGTTCAGAACTGAAAATAAAATAAAATAAAATTCTTTTAGAGAGGCTATTTAAATGCAACCAAATGAATAAGTAGTAAAAATACATTGCTACATTGAATAAATTTAAATTAACTACATTAGATGAATTATATCCTTTTGATATGGATGAGATTGCTAAATAATTATAAATTATTTTTGAAGATATTCCATTCTAATTATAACTTTAAGGAAAGAATATTCTATTGTCAGTTGTGGAAAGAGTACCAAATTTGGAGTCAGAAAGCCTTGAATTCAAATCATGACACTGAAACAGGTATCCTCTTCTTTTCTTCCCTACCCAGCACTAGAGGAAGCATCATTTAACAACAAAAAAAGATATATGTAAATATAAAATGATTTCTTGCTTGTATCTATTTATCTTGTTTTTACATTTCTATTTCTATTTCTCTGGAGGTGGACATATATAAGTTATTCCTGAAACAATATTTCTGTTGCTATGATGTCAAATCCTGACATTAATTTTATATCCTTGAGTAGGTCACCTAATCACTCTGGACCTAGGTTCTATTATCTCTACCAACTTTAAGACTATGATCCTATGAACTCTCAGGTATAGATCTGCATGGGTAGGAGTCTTCTTACTTACTGAAAGTTCCTTGCATCAATGTAATCATAGGTCTGATTAAATAAAAAAAAAACAAAACAAAAAGTAATTTAACAAACAAAAACAAGACAAAACAAAAGAAATAAGTTAGTGTGACATGACTTGTTCAGTCAGTCACTCAACTAGCATTTTTTGAGTGCTATGTGCCTACCAAGTGCTGAGGATGCAAAGAGATACAGAACAGCAGACCCTGATCTCAAGGATCTCACAGTTGATTCAGAGAGATAATGTGCAAACAACTATGTACAAACTCTCTATCTGTATATCTGTGATCTGTCTGACTGTTTGTCTGCTTTCTGTCTGTCTGAATATTTACCTCTATAATAAAAGGGAGAGAAAGGCTTCTTGCAGAAGAAAGGACTTTAGCTGAGACTGAAAGAAAGTAAGAAGGGATGGAGAGAGTTCCACACAAAGAGGAAAGCCAGTGAAAATATTTGGAGTTACCAGGCAGCTCAGTGGCTCAGTGAATAGAGAGCCAGGTCTAGGGATGGCAGGTTCTGCATTCAAATTTGGCCTTGGATACTTTCTAGCTGTGTGACCCTGGGCAATTTACCCCCCCCCCCCCCATTTCCTAACCCTTTCCACCACAAGTCATTCTCCAATCTTTCTGTTGCTGTATAATGTTCTCTTGGTTCTGTTCATTCAGTCTTCATAATTTCTTGTAGGTCTTCCATCTTTTTTTTTTTTAATTTAACCCAATCATTTCTTATGGCACAATAGTATTCCATCACAATCATCTGCCACAATTTGTTTAGCCATTTCCCAGTTGATGGGCATGCCTTTAACTTCCAGGTCTCTGCCATCACAAAGAGAAATGCTATATATTTTTAGAATATGTAGGTTTTTTCCTTTTTCCCTGATCACTTTAGGAAATAAACCTAAAGGTGGTATTTCTAGGTAAAAAGGTATGCGTTTTTATAATGAACCCATTAACAGGGAGGAACAGTGTAAAGGTTAGAGTCATGGTTCAAATGTAAGTTTGAATCTCAACTCTACCACTTGCTACTAGAAATACACTAGTATTACTAAAAACCAACCTTGGATAAATTAACAGCCTCTCTGGGCCTCAGTTTCTTAATTTATAAAATGAAAATGGACTCATAAAATATAGATGGGCTCAGAAATTTCTATCTGCATCTTAGATCTATGCTCCTATGAACCCATGCCAGCTCATCAGTAAGACCTGTACTTACATTTCAATCATGCAATCAATAAGCATTTGTTGAGCATCTACTAGGTACCAATCACTGTGCTAGTTGTTGAGGATACAAAAGTCTCTATGGGAAGGAAGTTTGGATTATACTGGAGGAATGCTCACAAGCTTCCTTATAGTAATCCATCCAAGAAGGTTATCAGTAACCAACATCCTACAGTTTGAAAGCCATGTTTTTTTGTTGTTGTTATTTGTTTGTTTTTTAAGATAGGGCATGTCCAATTTTGTGATACCTTTCCTGTTTGTTGATCCTTGAGGATCACACAGAAGATCAGAAAATGCCGTTTGAAGCTCTTTTGTATGGCTCCTATGTAACAAATGACTTGAACTCATTGTGCCAGTTTTTGTGGAAAATCATTTTAGATAAAACATGGCTCTTCCCCTTGTGGAATTTACCATCTAGTAGAAACAGTTACAATATTATAATAGACAGGAATACACAATATTACATGGCCAGTACCTTAAAGAGTTACAAAATAGAATACTACTGAGTTTTAATGGGGAATATTATTCCTGACCAGGGTGACTAGGGAGGACTTCCTGAGGAAGGTCCTTTTAAAGAGGATTTTAAAGTATGGGCAACAATTCCATAAGCGAGGGGAAAGGGAAAGAGGACAATTTAGGTATAGCCTATTTTTTTACTGTTACAATTGCTGGCTTGCAGCATCTCTTACCTAATCTGTTCTCGAATGGGGTGTTCCCTTCACTTTTCTTATTGGCCATCAGTCAAAACCCATCTAGTCTCAGTAAAATCTCTCAGGTCCTGTTTGTCACTCTAAATGAAAATCTTTAGTTCATCTTGTTTTTTACCTATCTTACCTCTACCTATATTGTACTGATGGATAGGCATCTGAGCCCATGCTTATCACAAATATCATTTCTGTCTTTCTTCTCTATTATTCTCTCTTGTGGATTATTGAGTTCCTCTGTGGCTATTTACTTTACATCATACTTTCTGCCCTTAGCAGTATCTGTTTTAGCAGGAGTATCTGGACACATATTTCTCTTCTTGTCTTTCAATTTAAAGTCCTTTTAATAAGATCAACCAGTGGTTAGGGAGACTACCTCTTTTATTCAGATGGTACCCAAATCTCCATCTCCAATTCTGATTTCTTTCTTGCATGTCAGACATATATCTTCAGTTTAATTCAATCGAATTACTAGATCATCTGTATAAGTTAGAAGAACCCTTAGAGATGATCTAGTTTAACAATTTCATTAAAAAAAAACTGTGGCCTTTTTGTCTTTAAATCACAATTATTTTCTACTCCCTTCCAGACTGAAGCCTCTCTTGTGACAAAGAAAAAGAAGTAAAAATATTCAAATACAGTGACATAATCTGAAAATATATGCAATAGTCTATCCTAGAAGTCCCCCCCTTCTCTGTCATGAATTAGACAGTTTGTTTTTATCATCTGTTCCAAGGAATCAAAATTGGTTTTTGATTACTTAATTTCCTTTTAGTGATCTCTTCAATTACATTTTTGTAGTCATTGAGTATATTGTTTTCTGGGTTCTGATTTTTTCTTTATGAATCATATTCTAATTCTTCAAATTTTTCATTTGAATGTAATATTTCATTACGTTAATACATAAATCTCTTCAA
Source organism: Gracilinanus agilis (assembly GCF_016433145.1). Classification (NCBI taxonomy): domain Eukaryota; kingdom Metazoa; phylum Chordata; class Mammalia; order Didelphimorphia; family Didelphidae; genus Gracilinanus; species Gracilinanus agilis. The sequence continues at coordinate 513,641,327 of NC_058130.1, read as the reverse complement.
ACTGCCACTAAAAGTACATTAGTGGGCATGTCCTCCCATAGTGTTTCCAATATTCACTCTTTGCATTTTGGGTCAATATTGCCAAGTGACATAGTATGAGGTAAAACCTCAGAGTTATTTTAATTTTTCTTAAGAGTGGTGATTTGGTGGGTTCTGGGTTAAGATGGCGGCAGAGTAAAAAGCAGCTCTTAACCTCTCCTGACCAAAACACACAAAACTCCTCAAGGGGACATAAAAACAAGTCCAGACGAACGGAGGAACCCCACAACAGGGTGCAGTGTGGAAGGTACATGGAATCAGGACATTTCCATGCTATAAAGGGGTGAAACAGCTCTCACTAAATTGCGGGCTGAGCAACCACCCCACCCCCACCCCCTCCACACACACCACCTATAGCGCCAAAGCCAGTTAAAAAGAAATAGAGCAAGTTTGGGGCACCCATCGAGTCATTGGCAGCTCCGGGGCCTGTTCCTGAGAGCAGCAAGATTTGGGACCCCAATAAGCCAAAGAACGCACCCGAAATTTGAGCGTGGGAGAGCGCAGGCGTGGCAGAGGCGTGAGTGGAGGCAGACACAGGTACGAGCCAAAGCTCTGAAACCCTGAGTGGGGAACCAGTGCAGACTGGGATACGACTGTGGAAGCAGTGCCTTGAGACTTGTAAAGGAACCTCCAGCAGAGGATCAAGCAAGGGGGTCACCAGGGGGCTTGACCTTGGAAAAAACCAGAACTCAGACCTCAGAAGCCCAAAGACCGCGGCAAGGATAAAGCTGAGAAGCTGCTGGGCTAATGATGGCTACCCAGACTCAGGAAGTTCAGAAGAGAAAGCTAAACAACAAGAAAAAGAAGTCTTTAACACTCGACAACTTTTACACAGAGAAAATTCAGACAACCGAGCAAACAGAGGAGGAGAACAAACAAGAATCCGGACCCTCCTCAAATAAGGAAAACGGGTCACAAGCTATGGAAGAGTTCAAAACTGAGATTCTGAGGAAGATGGAAGAGATCTGGCAAGAAAATAACAGTTTAAAAGGTAGAATCTTGCAATTGGAAAGTGAGGCTCAGAAATCAAATGAACCGATAAGCAAATTAAACACCAGAAATGACCACATTGAAAAGGAAAACCAAAAGATTATAGCCAAAAACCAGTCCCTAAAGGCTAGAATTGAGCAATTAGAAGCTAATGATCTCTCAAGACAACAAGAACAAATAAAACAAAGTCAAAAGACTGAAAAATAGAAGGAAATATGAAATATCTCAATGAGAGAGTGACAGACCAAGAAAACCGGTCTAGAAGAGACAATTTGAGAATAATTGGTCTTCCAGAAAAACCAGAAATTAATAGAAACTTGGACTCCGTACTAAAAGAAATTATTCAGCAAAATTGCCCTGAAGTCCTACAACAAGAGGGCAATATAGACATCGAAAGGATTCATAGAACACCCACTACATTCGATCCAGAGAAGAAAACGGTTAGAAATATTATTGCCAAATTCAAAAGCTTTCAAGCAAAAGAAAAAATCTTACAAGAAGCCAGAAAGAGACAATTCAAATATCAAGGAGCACCAATCAGGATCACACAGGATCTGGCAGCCTCCATGCTAAAAGATCACAAGGCTTGGAATACAATATTCAGAAAGGCAAGAGAGCTGGGCCTGCAACCACGGATCAACTACCCATCAAAATTGACTATATATTTCCAGGGGAAAGTATGGGCATTCAACAAAATTGAAGAATTCCTAGTATTTGCACAGAAAAGACCAGGGCTAAATGGAAAGTTTGATATCCAACCACAAAAATCAAGAGAAACATGAAAAGGTAAATAAGAAACAGAGGGGAAAGAAAGAAAACTTATAATTTTTAAATTTGCTTTTCTAAGGGCCTCAGTAACATCTAATTATATGTATCCCTATGTAGAGAAATGTTATGTATAATTCTCTGTCGTGAACTCTATTCACTATTATAGTATTCACTATTATAGTAATCAGAAGAATAATTCACAGGGTGAGGGTGGAACACTAAATAATCTAAGATGACATGGGGGATGGGAAAGAGGGGGTGAATAACAGGGGACA
>NC_058130.1:513551494-513619312 GCF_016433145.1 Gracilinanus agilis | reverse complement strand
TTCCTTCCTTCCTTCCTTCCTTCCTTCCTTCCTTCCTTCCTTCCTTCCTTCCTTCCTTCCTTCCTTCCTTCTTTCCTTCCTTCCTTTCTTCTTTCCTTCTCATAAAGTCTTACTTTTTCACAAGAACACTTTCCTGATGTCCCTCAATGCTACTGACTTCTGTCTGTGATTATTTCCAATTCATCTTATTTATATATAGATAAAAAGATATTGTTATACACATATTGTTATATTCATAACCTTGAATGACAGGGAAGGCAGTTGGAAGACACGGAATGTTCCCAGGTGCCATGAGCCAGGGGCAAATGTCAGTTGGCCTGACTGTATAAATACCCCTGACAGCCACTTGGAGGGGGTCTTTGAGGTCTTTAGGTCTCTAGGTCTTTCTAGGTCTCTTTAGGTCTCTAGGTCTCTGGGTGGTGAAGGGAGGCAGGGAGGTCTATGAAGAAGAGGGTAGGAAGAATCTGAATATTTCCTGAAGACTGTGAGAGCTAGTGTGTCACCAACTCTGAAAGTGAGAAAGCTGAGAGAATGAGTTCACCAACACGGCTGCATCAATAGCAGTCCCTATTCTCTGGCTTGGCTGTGGCCAGGCTGGGCTAGAGGTGTAGTGGAGAATAAAGCTCCAGCTTCTACTAGATCAATAGCCTCCTGTCCTGATTGTCAACTAGTTATAGATATTAAGTTGATAGGGTCTTCAATCCCTATTCCTTGTCCTGTTTATCCTTTCCCTGATTATAGATAAAGAGTTTAACAAGTACCTTCCTGAGTGGTCTTTATATCACAACCCTTGGGGAGGGAGTCGACGCGGTCAGATACCAAACGTAATCCAATGCAAATCAAAGCCCTATATTAATTTATCCAACCTCAGGTTGGACCTGGGAAGGTTACACATCCATCTAACTTCTCAGGATCCTCCCTGGGCAACCACTAGAGGAAAGGGGAAATCATAACAACTATCAAAGGTGATCAGGGTTGGTGTTCCTCCATCATCTGCAGCTAGGGAGAAATCAGATAGGTACATTCACATCATTGAATATCTATATCTCCTTAGGACAACCCTTTTTGTTTATAACAATATACACACATATATGTCTATGTATTTATCTGTGTATCTATGTATCTTTCTATGTAAGTATGTATGTATTTATCTATCTATTGTTTGCACAAAATTGTTTGCATGTTGGCTCCCTGGGGTGGAGAGGGGATTAGGTTGTGAGATCCTTGAAAACAGGAACCATTTACCTTTCTTTATATCATAAAAACACACATATTTGTGAGTTATTCCCTTGATAAGTGGAAAATCTTGGTTTTCAAAAGGGGCAAGAATGTAAATTCTGCAAACTCTGGAAAAAAATGTAGACTCTTTAAGTAGGTGAAGTTGAAGGAGATTTTTAGAAAAATACTTCTAGAAAGGATTACTAAAGAGATGGTTATTTAGAATTTATAAAGGGCAATAATAGTCATTATGAGTCAGTATGGATTCTTTTAGAATAGGTCATGCTTGACTAACCTCCTTTTCCTGACAAGGATGCTGGATTGTCAGAATTGAGGAATATTAGATACAGTCTATCTGGATGTTAGTGAAGCATTTGAAAAGCATTACAATAAGATCTTCAAGACCACAATACAGAAATATGTTCTACTGGATAATAGTTTTGAAACTGGTTGAATGATTGGATTGATATTCCTAATGGCATGTCAAAGATCTATGTCCTTTACCTCTCTTCCATTTAACTTCTTATACATTATTTAGATGAAGGAATAGTTGGCAAGCTTATTAAATTTGTGGAAGACAAGAAAGTGTGATAAAGAGGGGAAGCTAATAATTTTTTTTTACATAAATAAGATCCAGAAATATTTTGGCAGGCTAAAATGATGGGTTCAATCCAATAAGACAAAAATAGAGATATATGGAAAGCTTTACATTTAGATCCAAAAAATAATATAGGAGTTCAAGTAGAGAACACATAATTAGGCAGAAGTTCATGTGAAAAAAATAATTAGTGATTTTAGAGGACTTCAAATTTGATATGAATCAACATTGTCATTTAGAAAAAAGTGAATCAATCTTGGGGAGTATTAAGAAAAGTATAGTGTCTAAAATAGGGATATGATCACCTCATTGCACTCTGCTCTGATCAGACTGTATCTATAATATTCTAGTCAATTCTGCCTGCCACATTTTAAGGAAAGATATTGACAAAAAGGAGTACATTTAAAGGCAAGTGATTACTTTGGTAAAGAGATTTGAAACTGTGATGTCTAAAAATGAACTGAAGAAACTGTAGATGCTTATCCAGGAGAAGACAAGATTTTTATTGGACATCTTTGTGTTTAAATATTTGAATATGTCAGGTAGATAAGTGATTAGATTTGCTTCACTTAACTCCACAGAGAATTAGGATTAGTGGGTGGACTTGATAGGGAATAATAGATTTCTGCTCAACTACTGGAATAACTTCCTAACAATAAGAACTGGTCATACATTAAATGGACTACCTAAGGAAATATATGCTGATATATTTGCTGAAACAGTAGAAGTCATCAAGTGGAGATCTGATGACCATTGGTTAGGTATATAGTAGGAGAATTCTTTTTTTAAGGTACCAATTGGGTCAATAACTTCTGAGGTCTTCTGAAGCCCAGAGGTTCTGTGATGAGGTTATTTCCTGTGTATCTGGAGGTAGTATATATGAAATATATTATATTATACTTCCAGATCATACATAGTAATCATCATCATAGTAATAACAATGTATACATACATACCTACAAAACATACAGTGCCTGGTATTCCCAGGCAGTCTTCATCCAAGTATGTATACATTGTTATTACTGCTCAAAGGTGATGGGGTAACTAGATGGATAGTCAGGAAAGGGCTTCTAGATCCTCAGGTGGTAAATGGATCTAGGCTAATCTAGGGGATAGTGATGCCTGGGTAGCCACCAAGGTGTGCAGGTAACCACCAGGGTTTATGGATGAACGACTCAGCTAAGCACCTGACCTCACTAACAGTGCCTGAGCCAAAGTTATAGAGGGAGAAGCTGTATGTGTTGTTCAGCAGCCTTTCTGGTTCCTTGGTTTGGGGTTAGGTTAAATGATAAAGGTTGGTAATGGGCTAGTTGTTGGTATTTGAATGGATAACGTGAACTGACTGTGTGTAGCTACTCACTTGCTGTGGGAATGAATGCCAGTCTTCACTTGATCAAGTTTGAAAGAGGGTTTAATGCTTTGACTCAAAGGGGTTAGGAATCAGGATAAGGAAAGAGGTGGTTGGATGGCTATGAGATGGCTATATCAAATGAGAGTTAAAGTATTTAATTAATGAGCAGCAAGTTGGTAATCAGCTGGAGATTCTTCTCCCCCTCACAGACCCTGGTCAGGCCCAGCCATGGTCTAAACCAAAGGAAAGGAAGGGGTAGTGGTGATCTTCTTGACAGCTGTGCTGTTATCTCTCAGCTCTGTATAGTAATAGGTGAATGAACTTCTTGTAGCAACAAAGTATGGATGCTGGATCTGCAGGTCTATAGACCTACCCACCCTTCACCACCTCTCCCTCCAGGAATTCCCTTCTCAAGACTGAGCCTAAGAATGGCTGAGCCCCTGGACTTTTATAGAGGTGGTCCCAACTGTCTTTTGCCCTTGGCTCATGCCCTCTGGGTAAAGTCCAAATTCTATAACCAATGATCTGTCATTCAAGCTGTTCTCCATCTTTCCCCCGAAGTTATCTATTACAACATACATATATATTAGATAGTATAGTTCTTAGGGGTCTAATAACCTCTGGCGTGAGGGCTTGCTAAGTCCTTTTCATGGTTGTTTATCTACCTTTGCGTCTACTTTTCACCCAGCTCTCACCTGTGACTCCAAGAAGCTGTGACATGGACAGCAACCACACTCAAGTAAAATTGTCTTGGCAGATGAGCTAAACTAGGTTGAGAGTATGAGTCTCATACCTATTGGTGAGTTAAAGGGGAGATCTACTCCAAGTATCTTCCTCCAGTGGAATGGGTAGAGGAGAACAATTTGTTCCAATGGCTGTGAAGATAGCTGAAGTAGGTGCTATGGAGCACTTTGAGCTTGGTCAGACATTGAAGATGCCAAGGTCATCCACCGAATCCTGGACCTTTGCTAGTCATCCTGATTTTTGTCTTGTCAGTGGACTTTGATAACTCTGGAAGAGAAAATGAGGCTAATGACTTCCTGCAACTCTGCCTCGCTTAAATCTAGTTTACATTCAAGTCATCACCCGGTGATGTCAGTCATTTTTTTTAAAAGGAAGGATAAACACCAATTATATAACATATATGTTTTTTACATAACAGAAGTTTAAGAATTTAATATTTATTCCTCTTCTGATGCATAAGAAAAGCAACATTTCATTGATACCTTTTATTTCTACATCATAATCACTCAGGGAAATATTGTCCCTCTCTTTTCTTTCCAGACCATGGAACTGAACTACATCATTGAAAAAAGAAAAACCGTTAAGTAAAAATACCTAACATTAAATTAATTAATTTATTATCAATTTATTTTTATTTGTTACTATATTATTAATTACACTTTAATTAAAATATTGAATATCTAATAATATCTAGATAAAAAATCCAATATCTAATGTTTGACAATGTATACTCCATTCTGCTTCCATAGTTTGCTTCATCTTCCATTCCTTGCCAGGAAAAGAAGATATGTTTCATGTTTCATTTCAGTTTTTGCCTGTTTTATTTTTTTCCCTTGAATCCCTAGCTTCTAGCATTGTATGTGGCACTTACAGATAGGTGATAGGGACAAGATCTGTAATTTCATTGATAAAGGTTACTCCTAAATAAGGAAACTCTAACTAATGGAGGCTAGCAACTTCTCTGGAATTTAAAGGTTTTAGAGGATTATCCAAAGCAACGAGAATTTAAGTGGAATACTTATTTCATATAGCCAGTATGTGTAAGGGGAAGGATTTGAAACCAGGTCTTCCTGGCTCTTAGACCACTTCTCTATCCATTCATTATGCCAAACTGTGAGGAATATAGTAGACACTTAATATATGTGTGTTGATTGGTTATTCTCTGACACCATTATAAGGTCTTCAATCACTCAACAGTTTGACTTCATTTAATGCTCTTTTATTTACTGAATCTTTAATAATTAAGCATATTGTTCCCTTAGTTCTTTTTCACTCTGCATCAGTTCATAAAATTCTTTCCATATTTCTCTGCCCAGTTCAATGCTGCCATACAAATGCTTTCTTAGAATCTATCAGCACTGGCATGGTGGAACTGGAGATTATAGGATTATTTTGGAGAGAATTCTGAGAGAAAGATGCCCAAGAAAGTAAATAAACATGTTCACAGTTCATTTGGCATAAGTGCTCAATGATTTGCCCTCCTTTTTTCCTTTCAAAGAGACTATGATGAGCCTCTGTATTGTTGTGACTGAGGAAGTTTTGCTGTGCTCATAAAAATGGACTCATAAATGATTGGTGATAACCTGTGTGACCCTCCAAGATATTACCTGTCTCCCTTGCCTCAAGATCTGAGAAATATACTATTTTTCCCTCTTTGGAGGTATATTTCCTTCCTTGACATCAATGGAGAAACAACTTAAGCAGAAAGCCATGTGTTGCTTCTCTTTGTTTTCCCTCTGTTATTGTGTCATCTATTTCCCTTTATATAATGAAGAAATTTAGTGGTCATTATTAGCTCTTGTATAATTAAAGTTATCATTGTGGATTGAAGTTGTGAAAAATGATTGGTCTAGGAAAAGCAGAAGATGCATCCCTCCCTCTAGCAAGATGTTGGTGGAGAGGCGGCAGAGTAATAATGTCTGTTTTGTTAAAATCATTAAACTGGGATAAGTTGGATGCCACCTTGACTGACAGGGATGGTAGTTGAGAGATTTGGAATGTTCCCAGGTGCCGTGAGCCAGGGGCAAACATCGGTTGGCCCCCACCCTATAAATACAACCTAAGAACTACAGTTGAGGAGGTCTCAGAACTCAGAGCTGGGACTTGAGCCAGCATCTTTGGATCAAGAACTGGGCAGAGGGAGGTGAAGGGTGGTTGAAGGGTGGAAGAAGAGGGTAGACCTTAACCTAAAGCTATATCCTGTGCTTGACTGAGAGAGCTAGTGAGCCATCAATATCATTGGTAGTAGAGCTGAGAGAACACACAGATCATCAATCCATATCTACATCAATAGCCTTCCCTATTCTCTGGCTTGGCTGTGGCCGGGTCAGGTCAGGGATAGTGAGAGGGTGAAGACCTCAAGTCTCTCCCAGCCTAGCAGTCTCCAGTCCTGATCATTGATTAGTTTAGTAGCCAAATATAGCAGTCTCCAAACCTAGCACCTTGTTATCCTTTCTCTATCAATAGATAATACAGTGGTTTAACAGAAAGTACCTTCCTGAGAGGTTATTCTATCACAGCCCTTGGGAAGGGAAAATTAATTACATAGTCAGATCTCAGTCATTTCCAAAGCCAATCAATAGTGTATAAACCAGTGGTTCCCAAACTTTTTTGGCCTACCGCCCCCTTTCCAGAAAAAAACATTACTTAGCCCCCTGGAAATTAATTTTTAAAAAATTTTAATAGCAATTAATAGGAAAGATAAATGCAACTGTGGCCATCACCGCTTTCCTTGATTGCTGCAGCACCCACCAGGGGGCGGTGATGTCCACTTTGGGAATCACTGCTATAAACAATCAATCCAACTTCAGGTTGTGCCTAGAGAGGTTAACCATCTACCTAACCTCTCAAGGGGTCCCAACCTGGGCAACTGTTAGAAAGAAGTCACTGGCAGATTTTACCAACCAAACTTGCCAGGGAGAAGAGGGATAAATTACAGCAACAGCTAGTGTGAGAGGAGTGGGTGTTTCTCCTTCACCAACTGCAGTTGGCTTAGGCCTTGGGCTCTGATCCCTCCTTCATCCATACCATCCCTAAGATCCACATCCCAGCCATCCTGTAATATCTAGAAGGAAGATCTATAGGGAGATAATAATACCAAGAGAGGAGATAAAGAAACAAAGATCTAATCAGATCAAGAGATCAGATCATAGACATAAACATCGCATATCTCATCATCCTCTCTATTTCTTTTAACAGCTTCCTCTCAAGAGTTTATAAACCTTTTCAGAGTCACTTGGCAATTGTAATCATTATATTAGAAAGTGCCAATAGAGAGATTAATAACCTGAAGTGAATTAAAAAATCCCTTGGACTAGATAAGTCCTTTGTGGGTAGAAAAAAATCAGCCCAGAACTGGAGGAGAAAGTGAGTGGTTGCTTTCCAGGTGAACCAGAGGAATATCCTTTTGGAGATACACACACACACACACACACACACACACACACACACACACACACACACATATATATATATATATATATATATATATAAATAATTTTTTTTTTGGTCAGTGTATCTATCCATTGTTGCTCCCTTAAGTCTATACCTACCCTTTCAGAGGCTTACCAGTGGGTGAGGTTATTTACAGAGTCAAAGACTCTCCTCAGCACCCACACCCATCACTAGTATTGCATTATAAGTGAAGGCCACCTCCCATGGAATTTCATTATCTTCCCAAGAGGAAAGAAACTTTAAGCCTCTTTTCAAATTGGGGACACTCTACTTCTCTTTTTATAGATGAGTTCCCACCTTACAATAGCAAGGCAGCTGTTTGGCTCAGAGAATAAAATTTGGACCTGGAGTGAGGAAGACCTGAGTTCAAATCATACTTTAGACACTATTGACTGTAGAACTCTCGAAAAGTCATTTTATAGATCTTAGCCTCAGTTTCCTCATTAGCAAAATGGAGATAACAGAATCTCCTTCACAAGGTTGTTGTGATGATCAAATAAAATACTATGTAAAATACAACAATCCTTTACATAGAAATGCCAGCTAGCTATTGTTATATTTTAAATTTCACCCTGAACAATGATATTCCATTATATGTCTTTTGAGTCATTCCTCAATTAAATGTACTTTTTTTTTCTACCAGGAAGAGTGGTGAACAGCAGCTCTTTTGAAGACAGATCCCATCAGAAAATATTCATTCTTTCTCTATAGCAATAAGCCTATACTTTTCTTAAATTTGCTTTGGACTTCTCTCATAGTTTTAATTCTGAGCATGCTAATCACCAATTCTCTGCAACTTGCTGAAGACACAATTGGTCTGCAAGTTATTTCAATACTTTCTGACTACACTGGAGTTTGGTTGTTCAATGCAGGCAGTTTGGGGATTGATGGAACGCTTTATGCCATTATAGAAAAGAAAATGAGAAGTTCTTAGTGTGGGGATTCAGGAACTAGAAAACATTTTTTTTTATAACTGCATTTCAATATAATTGGTTTTCTTTGTAAACTTTATATATTCTATATGTTTTAAAACATTATTCTGTTAATGAGTCCATAGGCTCCACTAGAAAAACTGAAATAGCTCAGGGCACCAAAAAAAGATTAAGAATGCCTACAGTTATGCCCTCCCATCATCCCTGCTAAGAGGCTTGAGCTGAGGTAAGGAGCAAGAGTCTCAGGACCAGTGTCACCCTTTCCCTTGGAGGAGTTCCATGTTGGAGTCATTGCAGCTTTGTTGTGGGTGAGCACCCTTGGTCTACATCTGGCACACCTGGGGTCGCAGCTCCTTCCTGGATTGTGTCTTAGTGTTGCCTGGAAACACGGACTTGGCAAATGCTTTGGATGACTCAGGCATACATTGGGCAAAATGTGGCCTCATGTGTCCCTGGATAGGAGGAAGGAAGAAGGGAAATGCTTTTCTTTTAGATTTGGCTCAAGGCTCTTCTACATGGTTCTATCAACAATAGCACACTTCCTTAGGGCTTGGGGAGACCCTGCATTAAATAAAATGGAAAGACATCAAAGGTGTGACTACCATATAGGGAAGCATGATATAGTTCTAAGCTCCCAAAAGGAAGAATAGATGAGCAGGGTGACTCTTCAGCTGAAAAAAAAATGGTTTGCAATATTTTCATTTAAAAATGAAGTTCTCTCTTTTAGTGGTATTAAATCATGGGGTTTTAACCTTGGCTCTGTAGAATTTTTTTAAACCTTTTAATAATTGTGTTTCAATATGATTGATTTCTTTTGTAATCTTACATATTTTGTTTCAAGTATTTGAAAACATTATTTTGAGGTTTTTCCATATTGCTAAAGAGACTTATAGCACAAAGGGTTATTTTTTATCTAAAAAATTTAAAAAGATGATATGATTAAAAAAATCCCTACCTTCCATCTTAGAATCAATATCATGTATTGATTTCAAGGCAGAAAAGTGGTAAGGGTTAGGTAATGTGGGTTAAGGGATTTGCTTGCCCAGGGTCACACATTTAGGAAGTGTCTGAGGTCAGATTTGAACATGGGACCTACTATCTCTATTGCGAGTCTAGCCCTGACTCTTAATCCACTGAGTCACCCAGCTGCCCCTCCCTCAATCTTAAAATTATTTAAAAATTTTAATTTTTATTTTTAAAAAACACCATCTTTATTAAAGCATCATCTGATTAAAAATATCTTCACAAAAAACATTTGAGGAAAACATTTCTTGTGGAAAAAGGCACATGTGCATTGACAAAGGAGAATCTAATTTTCCTGCCCTAGTTTGTTTCTTCTTTAAGCTGAGGTATTATTGTTCTTTTTATTTAAAGGATAGCCTTATTCTAGTAGGACTTTAGAAAAAGACCATTTTTTTCTCTTATGGGTAGAAATTCATAAGCTCACGACTTTTTCTCTTTTAGTTCCATGGTTCCTAAATCTGAAACAAAAGTTTTCTGTTTCACAACTTAAGAGTGGAGCTTTTGTTCTCTTAAAGAACCAGAGGCCTGATTGGATTAAATCTTTTTTGAAATGATTGCCTGGGGAGGCTGGAATACCTCTCCTCAAAACAGGTTTCACAATATTAAACAACATTCGTGGAAGAAGGCACACACCCCGTACTCACCCACACTCTACATGTCCCTGCAAACTCATTTGTGTTTATTTAGCAAAGTTTCTCAAAAGAATCCAACTTCTGCATTAAGGTTAATGAATTAGTCATCCTCATTACTGGCCAGAGCATTTCACTGTTTGAGACCTTATGAGTAACATACAGTAGTATGTAAAACATCCAGTAACTACTACAAAATGTGGCCATTTAATGCACATTATAGGAAATGACTCAGATTTGGCGATCCCCACACTCACTAGGCCTTTCCTCAATTACACTATGTTAAATAAACAAAACCTGGAAAAAACCCACTGAAACTGTATTTTAGGAGCACTGTTTTTACTTCTAAACAACATACATGAAAGAGCACCTTCTGGCAAGGATTTAATCACTTTATTAGTTTAAATTAAGGATCACAGGCTCATAGGTCTAGAGCTAGAAAGGACCTCAGAGGTCATCTACTCCAACCCCCCTCATTTTATAGATGAGAAAATGGAAGACCAGGGATGTTTATGACTTGCCCAAGGGAACTCAGGCAGCAGAGCCAGCACTGCACTAGGAACCCCTAGGAGCCAAGTCCACTGGGAGAGCTCATTGCTCTTTCTACTGTACCTTGCCATCTCTGTCACCTGTCTCCCCAACCATCATTTACTCTTTCTGTCCCTTTGCATGAGAAAATGACAACAATAATCATTATTGCTCATCCTCCTTTTCTGAAGAGTACATCATGGTGTTCTAATTAGGCAGAATTGTGCAAAGGCAATTGTACAGCCTCACTTTCTCTTCCAGAGTCATGGAAGTCCAGTGGCAGTGGATGATGTTGGCATCTTTGATGTCTGACCAAGCACTAAGTGCTCTACAGCACCTGCTTCCATTGCTTTCATTGGGCTGGAACAAACTGTTCTCATCCACCCATTCAGCCAGGGCATCTTGACATTCTTGAGGCAGATACCCACCTTGATTCACTGACAGGTTTTTGAGGGTAACCTGTTGGTTACCCTCAACCTGCTTAGTACAACTTCCAAGATGGTGTCACAACTTCTTAGACCTATAGGTGAGCTGGGTAACACCAAAGGTAGATCCCCCAGACAACCCAGTAGTCATAATCACCACAACCACCATTATACTCCAACAAGACAAGAGCAAACAATATAATAGTACAATAATACTCTTTCTCCATCTTATTTCCTTTTTCCTTTTTCCTCCTCTTAAACATTGTTATAGAGAAATAGGTAAATCTTTGAATCTTTAGGTTAAAGGAGGGATAAAGGTGAGGTAGGTATTATGAGGAGGAATGAAAAGGGATGGCTGAATGTAGGGAAGGAAAGAATGAGGTGGTATATTGGATGGCAAGGGAATGAATGGGAGTATACAGGAGGGTAGCTCGAACAGGCTAGACACTGAGGCTAGAGAAAGGGGATACTGGGGAGATATAGGCAGGATCCTTCAAGGTGAGGAAAGGTATCTCTATAGATACAAAGGAGTTGGGCCAGTCAGAAATGTTTAAATCTGTCTTGAGGGCTTTTCTTGTTAGTTTCTAAAGTCCCTTGAAGGAGGAGTTGAAAGGCTTCTCCCTGTCAGTGAAACTGATGGCAGGAGGAAGTTTTGGGTAAGACTTCCTGCCAAGATGGATGCTAGCAGTACCTCAAGAAATAAAAGAAATAACTCCTTTCCCCTTCAGCCCTTGCTTCAATCTTCGACACAATGATTCACCAGAGGGTTTGAGTAGGTAACAAAGGGAATTTATTAATATCAGGATTAATCTGGAGAGAGGGGTTTAGAGTTTTGTAATAGCCGCTAGGGAGAAAGCTAAAGGTGGGGGAAGGGTCACAGGAGGGGTTAGACTGAGAGAGAGCCTGTTCTCCCAGTCAGGAAGATTTGGTTGCCTTAAAGTAAAGTATTTACTAGATCAATAAAATAAGGGATAGCTTGATTTAAGGATGTCCTACTTGCCTACAGAAAACTAAACCCACAATGTCTAAAACCAAACCCAAAACCACCCTTCCTCTCAGAGCCCAAAGGGAAATTCAGGGAAAATAATAGGGGTATAATATGGAGAGGTCAGGGAGAGGTCCAGAGAAATCAGCTAGGTTCAAATTGCCCAGAGACAAAGCACAGGCCAAGGCAAAGCTGAAAGCCAAAAGCAGAGCCTCGGTTGGAACATCAGCTCTCTTCAAGCCTCAGACTCCAACTGAACTTTTGTGAAGATTCTAAGACTTAACTACCAGGGCTGTTTACAGTTGACTCTTGCCAGAGCAAAAGCCTCTGTTGCATCCTTGCATTACAATATCTATGACTGGTAACAAGTACTAAGTTTAATTTTAATTCTGTGTTGGCAGCTTTTGATTAGTAATAAAGTTACTAACTATGTCGTCAATTGATCCTCATTCATGGACAGTCTTTCTTCTAGGCTACTAATAATGAAAAAGATAATACTGCAAAGGCATAAGAATGAATAAGCTCCTTGAGGACAGGAACTATCTTTGTTTTTATATTCATATCCACAGGATTTAGCATAGTGCTTGGCACATGGTGGGAAGACAAGCTTCTGCTCTATGGCTCCTCTCAAAATTCCCGACTAGACCAAGCAGTATGTGTTCTATTTCTCTAGCAGACTGTCAGAGCCTTGACGACAGAGGCTGTCTTTTGCAGTTTGGTTCCGTGTATCTAGAACAGTGTTTAGCAAATAGCAACTGTTTAATCAATGTTTGTTGACTGATTGATGGGTGAGCAAAAATGGTGACCTTAACAGAAATAGGATCATTTGGAAAAGGAGTTTTGAGGAGGGTATAATTCCATTTTGAACATATTATTCTTGAAATCTGTGGAGCATCCATTTAGTCATGTCCAGCTGGGGTTCTAATGGGTAATTTAGGACTGCATGACCCTGAGCAAGTCATTTAGAATCTGCCAGCCTGTTTTTTCAATTGTAAAATAGCATAATATTACATTCCTGGATTGTTGAGAAGATCAAATGAGATATTAGTGAGGTGCTTAGTACAGTGTTTAGTATACAGTAGTTGCTTACTAAATGTTTGTGTTCTTCTCTTAAACCCATGGTAGTTGATGAAATTACCAAAAGAGAGGGTATACAGAAAGAACCATGACTGAATTTTTGAATGTAGCAGCAATTATAGGGGAAAGACATAGATGATAAAGCAAAGAACACTGGGAAAGCAAAAACTCTTGAATATTAAGTTACAAAGTTTAAATCAAAGACATGGCAATGATTTTTGGTTTACATGCCACTTTCCCCTTGAGGAATGCATTGAAAGGGGTTTTAGAGATCTTCTAATCCAATTTCCAATCTGATGCCAGAGCTCTCCCTACAACTCTAACTACATCTGATGTTTATTCATGTATCTCCAGTTATGGAGAACTCGATATATATTTTTTATCTGAATAAGATTTTATTTTTTAATTTTGTTTGTTGCTGAATTGATTTTTAAAGTTACTTTTAAAATTATTTTTATTTTTTTAGAATATTTTTCCATATTTACACGATTCATGTTCTTTCCTTCCCGCCCTCCCCCCCCCCAAAACTGCCCTCAACCCTCCCTGTAGCTGATGCACAATTCCACGGGGTCTTACATGTATCACTGATTGAGACCTATTTCCATATTATTGATAGTTGCACTGGGGTGGTCATTTAGAGTCTGCATCCCCAATCATATCCCCATCAACCCATGTGTTCAAGCAGTTGTTTTTCTTCTGTATTTCTACTCCCACAGAGAACTCAATATCTTAAAAGAAAGACCATTCCATTTTTTTAAAAGAGAAAATTCATTATATGGAATCTGCCTCCTACAATCTCCACCCATTTATCCTATTCTGTCCTCTCGAGGTGCTTAGAATGTAGTTTTTTCCCCCTAGATAACAGCCCTTAACTTCAGGAGCTTTTCTTCTCAAGGTACAAACTATCAAATTCCTTCAAATATTCTCCTTATAACACATTTCTTATTTTTTTTTTTGATCCCTCATCATCTTTGTCATCATTCTCTGGCTGTTCTTCAATTGGTTAATATCTCCCTTAAAATGTGGGACCCAAAGTGTACATAATTCTCCAAGTGTAGTCTGAAGGCTATTGGTTTTATCTCTTTGAAATTACTGAAGCATGGGAAGTTGTGTTGGAATGCTAAAATAATTGGAACTACCTCAAAGGTAATTTTGTGAAATTTACACTACTTAAAGTATATAGAAATTACTGCCCAAAGAAATAGTAGAGATTGGAAAAAAATCAATAGGTTAAAAAAAGTTTTGGATCACAAGATCATAGATTTTGAGACCATCAAGACCCACCCCTTAATTTTACCAATAAGGGAACTGTGGCATGGAGTTACTGAAAGTGAAAAAGCCAGAATCTAAGGTAGGATTTGAATGTAGGTTTTCCTGACTCTAAGTCCTGTGCTCTATGTACTATGCTGTCTTAAGTCATAAACCTGTCATCCATAAGCCGTTAGAAGATCTGCTAGATAGGGCCTATTCCCCTAGAGGGAATCCCCATAGCAATGAGATCAGAGATTCATTAAAGTATTATCAATAGGAACCTTTGGTCTAGTACCTAGCATAATGCCTTACACATAGTATATAATAACTATATTAAAGTGAACCACTATGAATCATGCTCCCTCATAAAACATTCCTCCAGACCAGTCTAGAAACAGAACAGTAGGGTGGAAGGATCATTTGTTTGACATAAATTAGCAGCATTTATGTACCAAGAAATAAGGTTAAATTGTCTTCCACACTCTATTATAATTCTTCTCTCTCTACTTCATTACCCCACCTCATTAATTTTTAGGAGGGGTCTATTTATTCTTTTTTTAAAAGAGTACCACTTTAGGAACAAAAAATACCAAA
Organism: Gracilinanus agilis; assembly: GCF_016433145.1. Lineage (NCBI taxonomy): Eukaryota > Metazoa > Chordata > Mammalia > Didelphimorphia > Didelphidae > Gracilinanus > Gracilinanus agilis. The sequence continues at coordinate 513,604,504 of NC_058130.1, read as the reverse complement.
CCCTTTTCTCTTTTCTAATGATTAGGTCATGTCAGTGCAGTGTAGGGAAATCTTTTCCAATTTCTTGGCTAGAAATGCTAAGAAAATGCTGGAAAAAATTGAACAAATTACTTGCCAAACATGGACTATCCTGGTCTATCTAGGGCATGTATCCTTTGGAATTCTCTTTCTGTGGGGAAAGAGATTAACATTTTCAAGGAACTTATTGCTCTCCCTTGTCATCCTTTGCCCATTTGTTCCTCTGGTGTGTGGACTCTACTTTCTCAGGCTCCAACTCTAACTTCTGTCCATTCCACACTCCCTCAAATTTTCAGAATGAGCTCTTCTTGGTGCCAAGTAGCATGCTGGTGCTAGAGCCCTGGGGAATGAAAAGTGGATTGCTGACAAGTTTTCCATGTCTTTCTTGGGTCTGCCTTTGACATGGAAAAAGTTAAAAAAACTAAAACAACTAGGTCATACTAAGTGTACTCTCCAATTCCTTTTCTATAATCAAAAATACCATATCCAGAAACAAAGTATCTTGCTGCTTCTGTCACCTTTGGATGGTGTGGTCCTGGTGGGAAAGTACGTAGGATTAGGGTCAGATGGCAATGGATTCTCCCCAGTCTCAGATCAGAGGAGAAGCAGGCAAACTTGACTGGATGGGAGGAGCAAGAGCAGGTGGAGTGCTTTTCCACCTCCCCCCTCCACTGGAAACAGTTGGAAACAGTTAACAGAATATTCTCAGAGCTGGTTATGGAGGTTATGCAAGCTTGGTAAATTTCTGGGCCAAGATAGTAAGTGGATAGGGACTAAACCCCTTGTGATAATAACTTCCTTTGTATAAATTATTCTCTCACAGGTTAGAAATATATGAGCCAAGGTCTTCTTCAGATCAGACCACAGGCCCTAGGACCGAGGCAGCTTCAGCTCCAGCTTCGATGAAATACTTGGCTTGATGGAAGGAAGGTAGTAAGTATGACCCCAAGTTAACAGAATACACACTCTATCTTTCACAAACTAAATGAATATAATGCTTTCAAGGAACAGGAGAAGGGAACCAGGTTTGAGGAAAGAGGAGGGAAGGTAAATTAACTGAAACCTGCTAAATACAGGCTAACAACACATTCCCCTGGGGGAGGAGGAATGTATATTGAATGGCTGAACTCCTATCTAAGCCCCAAACAATCTTCCTTCTAAAACCTAAACAGCTAAACTGAAGGTAGACTGTGATCTTGCTTGAAGGTCTATCTTTGTGGTTAGCTATCAAAGTAAAGCAGCCCCTGGCTGTCAGTGACTGAATGTCTCAGCCCCAAAAGCTACACAGAGTGTGTGTGCCCAGAGCCAAGAGCCAAGAGTCAGGACCTTTGCAAGAGGCTTTTATACCAGGATTCCAACTGCCCTTGGAGTTCTGGGGGGCACTATTCTGTGATGCAGCTTGAACCCCTCTCAGAAATGGAAACAAAAAGCATCTTGCTTCTGTCACCTTTAGATGGTGTGGTTCTGGTGGGAAAATACAATGTCTATTAATGATGTAGACAAAGATTAGATGGGATATTCCTTGGGCACAGTATTCCACTGCTGAGTCCTGTTGCCTTATTTCCTTCTGGGGCGGTATGTGTGAGTAAGTGTTGCATTTTTTTAAAAATTTAAACATTTATTAATATTCATTTTTAACATGGTTACATGATTCATGCTCCTACTTTCCCCTTCACCCTCCGCACTCCCCCCACCCATGGCCGATGCACATTTCCACTGGTTTTGTCATGTGTCCTTGATCAAGACCTATTTCCAAATTGTTGGTAGTTGCATTGGTGTGGTAGTTTCGAGTCCACATCCTCAATCATGTCTACCCCGATCCATGCGTTCAAGCAGTTGTTTTTCTTATATGTTTCCTCTCCTGCAGTCCTTCCTCTGAATGTGGATAGCGTTCTTTACCATAAATCCATCAAAATTGTCCTGGGTCATTGTATTGCTGCTGGTACAGAAGCCCATTACATTCTATTTTACCATAGTATATCAGTCTCTGTGTACAATGTTCTTCTGGCTCTGCTCCTTTCGCTCTGCATCAGTTCCTGGAGGTCTCTCCAGTTTGCCTGGAACTCCTTCAGTTTATTATTCCTTTTAGCACAATAGTATTCCATCACCAGCACATACCACAATGTGTTCAGCCATTCCCCAATTGAAGGGCATACCCTCATTTTCCAGTTTTTTAACACCACAAAAAGCACAGCTATAATATATATATTTTCGTACAAGTCTGTTTATCTATGATCTCTTTGGGGTACAAACCCAACAATGGTATGGCTGGATCAAAGGGCAGGCACTCTTTTATAGCCCTTTGAGCATGACTCCAAATTGCCAGCCAGAATGGTTGGATCAGTTCACAACTCCACCAGCAATGCATTAATGTCCCAATTTTGCCACATCCCCTCCAACATTCATTACTCTCCCCTTCTTTCATTTTAGCCAATCTGCTAGGTGTGAGGTGATAGCTCAGAGTTGTTTTGATTTGCATTTCTCTAATTATTAGAGATTTAGAACACTTTCTCATGTGCTTATTGATACTTTTGATTTCTTTAACCGAAAATTGCCTATTCATGTCTCTTGCCCATTTATCAATTGGGGAATGGCTTGATTTTTTATACAATTGCTTTAACTCCTTGTATATTTGAGTAATTAGACCCCTGTCAGAGTTTATAAAAGTGTTGCATTTTGAATGAGTCCCATTGATAGAAAATTGTGTCAAACACAAGCCAAATTCATTTTATAGCCAAGTGGCACTAAATCACCTCAATATTCATAATTTGGTCAATCTTCTACTTGACATGTGGTTGCTCACTTTTGAATCTGGGCTTAAAGATCTGAATAAGGTTGGACAATTTTAAGGGCACTGTGAAGTCGAGATTGAATTGCATGACATTGTTATGGCAATTCCAATTAAAAATAATTGCTGTAAGCAGTACTATGATGTAGTGGATGTTTACTTAGCTTTTTGTTAGATTCCATTTCTTTAGTTTCTGCTTTTATTTCTTAAACAAGCCCTAAGAGTAGTTTCATAATCAACTATGATATTGGAGTGATATTATGTTTTGTTCTTAATTAACTTTGTAACTGAAGAAATTGGAAAATTAGTCGGCATTTTCTTCTTATTTTTTTTTGAAAGAGGGATTGATTGTTTTTTTCTTTTGTTCACTCTAAAAGTTGTATCTCCAGCATCCAGGCATCTATTTGAAAAGAGAGACACATAATCTTAAGTGATGGACTGGATATAGGACATTTCCTATGAAATCCAATGCTTTTTATGTTTAGATATAAAGGAGATACTTTTCTGTTTTGTGTTGTATATTATCTTTATTTTCTCAGATTCGGCATAGTTATAAATTGAGATCCCAAGCTATTCAATGAACAAAAGTTAAGGAGAAGGTAGAGTAGAGAAGAAATACCAATTCGTGAAGATAAAGGTTTGTCATGCAAGTTGTGAAAGGATAAGGCTTTACAAACCATTAACAGGAAGGAACTGAGTTTCTACCCAGCAAAAAACTCCCATACCCCTGATGGAGGACCATTGGTTTTCAAAGGTTTTCATCTTATCATCCTACTAAGGGTCTTCTGTGACACTCCTTATTCCTTTCCACAAAAAGTCAATGTTGGAGGAGGGAGATGTAAGAAACTTAATAGCTGAGTTATAAAGTCTTCGTCATGGTAAAGAGGCTTGTAAAGAATGAGATCAGTGTCAACTACAGGCATAATTTAAATCTTACTTTTATAATTCAAATACATAAAGCACTTTCCCAACTGATGATTAATTTATAAAAAATATAATCTGTTAGATGGAGTAACACTACTGAAGATTATGAATATTTGTGAATTTTGTATTCACTGGAAAGAAATTAAGTGAATTCTAGTTTGCAAACACTAGATTAGATTAATAAATTAAACACCACAAATTAACTCCAGGATTACTTCAGAATAGTAAAGAAACTCAAGCAATACTGGTTTTCCCAAACTGCTCTATGGAAAGGCTCGCATCTTATTCCATGGCATTTGGTTCTGTGGTAAGAGACAATTACTCTTTCTGATCCCTTTTCTAGAAGAATGAAAGGTGTTTGCAAAAGAGAATTTTCTAACATTTATGCACATGTATGTAATGTGAAATAGCTAAAATGGTGTGATTGGATGTATCTGAAACTCAACTGGCCTATTTGATATCTCAGGTGACTAGTAATGTGTTTTACTGATGAACAGATGGATGGTGTCTTTGTGCTACTGTTTTGGGAGGAAAGAATGAGAGACCAAGTTTCTCTGTTCCAGGAGATATTAGGTTAAGCAAGCTCAAAAAGAGGAAAAGGTTAAGTTATGGTGAAGTTATGGTAAAGCCTATGCAAACACATTCTGGACCCTAGTCAATCCAACAATATTTAGTCCTCAATGGAACCAGCACTGGAACCACTGCTTGGTTGACATGGACTCTTTCTTCATGTCATCCGAAGATTTGGATAAGGAAAAAAATCACTAAGAACAGGCTATCTGCATGATATCCTCTCTCTACTCCTGCCCACCCAGAGAGAGTTCAAGTGATAGGGCAAGATTGGGCTTAAATCTTTGAAAAGAAAAACATCTGTCCATTCCTAGAACAGGGGGAAAAACATAGCAACCTGCTAATTGGGTAAGACTAAAGATTATGCTAGGTATCAGGATGTGCATTTTAGAAATTTTCAGAAATTGTGTAACATAGCATTAGGCATTTCTTCACTGAAATAACAAATATTTGGCAGTGTTGGATTTGGATTTCTGAGTGACATCTTTCTCAGAGTTTGGCTTTTAGTCCTTTTTTATCTGTCCTTTGAAGTATTTCATCACATCAAAGACTTTCATGTAGTCACATAGAGCCAGTCCCGATTTGATTGGCAAAAAGCTAAAGAAAACAAAAAGACAGAATCCTTGTTAGTGTTCAGCACAATAACCTTGCCAGATCAGGTGAATATAAATGTCATTTTCTGAAGTTCTACTTTGTCTAAATTCAGGCACACACATATTGCAAAATTTCTCTCTGGGGAGGTAAATTATTCTTTTCTTAGATCCAGTCTCCCCACATATCTTAGATCCACAGAAGATTTCTGGATTTGTAAGCTGAACCATTAGGCAGCTTGGTAGTGCAGTAGATAGAGTGCTGGGCTTTGTCAGGAAGACCAAAGTTCAAATCTGGTCTCAGATACTTATTAGCTGTGTGACCCTGGGCATGTCACTTAATCCTGTTTGCCCTAGTTCCTCATGTGTAAAATGAATTAGAGAAGGAAATGGCAAACCACACCAGTATCTTTGCCAAAAAAAAACACCTCCAAATGAGGTCAGGAAGAGTTGGAAAAGACTGAACTGGCTCAGCAACAAAAACAACTGAGCTGAGCCATCAGTTAAAACCCAGGAAATGGGTAATATAGTGGCTAGTGTGCTACACTTGGAGCAAGGAATCACATCTTTGACACTGCATATGTGACCGTGGACAAGTCATTTAATCTCTCTGAGACTCAATTTTCTCCTCTGTAAAATGTGATGATGATCCACATACGTACTTACTTCATAGGGTGATGGGTTACTGTGGCTGAGTATTTGTGTCCGACTCTTCCTAACTCTAGATCTGACACATTATCCACTGTACCACCTCGCTAACTCATGGGAGCATTAGGATCCTCAAATAAGTTTATTTATGTGAAACATTTTTCAAAATTCAAAGCAACTCCAACTATTACTATACCCACACCATCCATTCAAATGCTTCAGTGAAGTATATATTTCCATCTTTGCACCTTAAATCTCTCTCTCCATTTTCACTATGCATGAGTACACCATCTGTTGGTGACAGAGAAGAGAGCTGCAGCCTATTTTTTCAAAGCACAATTTGCTTTAAGGTCAATGGATATATTTTAACTATACTAACAAGAACATTTAAAAGGCAACAAAAAGAAAAGGCATTAATTCTACTGTCCCTATGCAGCTTTTTAAGAGAGATAGGGTCTGTCTAAAATCATTACCAAAAACCCCCCTAAATTCTAAGGTGGCAAGAACATTTTTGAACCACTTTGTCAGCATTTCATAAATACGGATAAAGGCACTTCATAAGATATCAAAGATTTCTAAGAAATAACACGGTGAAAAATAAAGATTGCCCAGGGATTATAACTCTTCTAGAGTTCTATGGATCTGGGAAGATATCCCTGAGCAGTTTCTAAAATGTATCCGTGTTGGGATCATGTTGTAGGGACTTCAAGAAGAGCCCAAGTCCTACAATTATGTTGGCTGGAGTCATAAAATATAGCAGCATGTTCACCCCAGTTCAGATTTCATTCACTGGAAGCAAGTTATGTACCAAGGAGATAAAGTAAATCCAATAATTGAGGCAACGGTTTCCAAATATTTAGTGTACAGATTACTGTGGTGGGAAAAAAACAATATATGGATTGCTAACCCATATATTGCCAGTTGCCACCATATTTACTTCCAAAATGCCTCTTCTAGTATAACACCACTTTTGACCCATAATATTCTCTTATCTGACCCATGTGATTTCACATAAGGGAATGCAGAAGTGGAGATGATGTTGTTCAGTCGTTTCGATTGTATCTGATGCTTTGTGACCTCATTTGGAGTTTTCTTGGCAAGGATACTAGAGAGGTTTGCCATTTCCTTCTTCAGTTCATTTTACAGATGAGGAACTGGGGCAAACAGGGTTAAGTGACTTGACCAATGTCCCATAGCCAGGAAGTTTCTAAAGCCACATCTGAACTCAGAAGGGTGAGTCTTCCTGACATTCTATCCACTTCTCCAACCTAACTGTCCTAAAGGCAGAGATATAGGAGTGGAGATAAGAGAGTTCTAAAAAGGACATGAAGAGGGGTAAAAGGAGGATGACTGTTAGATGTAACTAAAGTAAATTAAGGCATTCTGTACTTCCCTCTCTATCCATAGTCTTCCTCTTCTGAAATGGCAGCATCAGCTACCCTCACTCAGGATCAAGAGTTAGAGGATTCAATTGGTTCTTTTTAATCTATGATGGTAGTGGCAGAAGTAGTATTACACTAACTGCTGAAGCTGAAAACTCTACTTGTTGTCTAGTTTCTAGCACAGTATCACTAGGAATGAACAGATTTATTCTTTCTTTTGTTCCTCTGTTATCAAAGAAACTCATCTAGATGTTATAATGTCTAGCTTTGTATCATGGAACAGTCTGCAGACCTGAAAAAAAATCTCCAAGGACTACTTGAGGTCTACTGATCAATATTTCATAGAATCATAGGGTTGAAAACTGGAAAAGGATTTTAGAAGTCATTTTGTCCATCTAATTCTTTCATTTTACAGATGAGGGAACTGAGGCCCCAAGAAGTCAAATGCCTTCTCTAAGTAGAATAGAAATTTGAATCTAGGCATCTGAATGCACATCCAATGTTCTTTTTATCCCATCCCTGAAAACCACAAAAGCTGAAAACCATTTAGAAGAAGGGTAGGCCAAATTAAGAATGGGTGTTTCATATAGTAGAAAGGACCAAGGACTTGGAGAAAGCCCCAGGTCTACTAGTCACCAGTTGTATAACCTTTGGCAGGCCATAATATTCCTCAAATTCACTTTTAGCATCTTTAAGATAGGAATGGATAAAAACGATCTGCCCAGTGTACGTCTTAAGATTGCTATGCGGGTCAAAGGAAAATGCTTGTAAAATGTTTAGTAAACAAGCATGCTTCTGATAGGAGACGTAACTATCATTATTATGAAGACAACTGGCTTTCCAACAGTATCCAAGCCTTGCAGGTTCAGAAGTAGAAACTATCTGCTGAGATTCTCTTAAAAAAAAACAACCTTCAAATTACTCCACTTCCACATGGAAATCACAGGTCATTTAGACTGTTGCTATTATTAATGTGTTTGTTCTTCAAGCAAATGAGGGAATAATAATATGGAAATAGGTTTTGAACAATAATACATGCAAAACCCAGTGGAATTGCTTGTTGGCTTTGGGAGGGGGAAGGGAGAAGGGGAAGAACATGAATCATGAAACCATGGCAAAATATCATTAATTAATTAATTACATAAATAAATTAAAAAATTTTAAAAATGGAGGGGAAAAAGTTAGGAAAACAATGTAGTATAGTCTCTTGAATTTTGAATTTGAATTCTAGTTATACTATTTACAACTTATGTGACTTTGGACAAATTAATTAAAGTGTTTTAGTCTCAGTTTCCTCATTGTAAAATAAGGTTATTAGAATAGATGACTTATTAAGTGCCTTTGAGTTCTCAGTTTATGGTTCTATGATTCTTTAAGGGACTTGCCAGCCTGTAGCTTTAATACTTTTAATTTTAATTTCCCTTAATAGAGTGAAATCTAAGGAGGAGAGAAATGAGTAAAGAAGTCTTTAAGCTCTTTAGGTGCTTTAAAAGGTAATCATTTTTGAAGAAGGGAAACTTACCTGTCTAGTATTTCGGGGTTTTAATCACTTGCTTTTTTTTCCTTCTCACACTCCTAACTCTTTAAGTACCTAATTTTTACTGCTTAAAGCTGACACAAGAACCCTAGAGTACACAGTCTCTTTTGTTTAAGGCAGATGGTCTGGAGGAAATCTAAGGGACTGTCATTTATTCATGACCCTGAAACTCAAACTGCATTTCACCTTGTCCATTATTATAGTTCACACAGAAAATGATTCCTTTTAAAACTCCATTCCTTTGTGTCAGTGGGTCAGTCAATCAGTCAATTTCCATTATTTAACTCTTAGCTTACCTACTTCCATGATCCTGAAACACTGAAGAGCTTATAGAATAGAAAACTCCAGCTACTACCACAGAGGGAGTGCTTTGTTATTGCAAGGCTCCTTGCCCATAAGCATAAACTCTTGTTCTTAATAACAGAAATTTTTAAAAAGCTTTGCATTAATGTGCATTATTAACAAACCTAGTATTTTATAACTCTTTACTTGTAAGACGAAAACATGATGTGGGCAGGTGATTGTTATATTAGCAGAGGAAAAAATATAAAAAGAGGAAAGTAGAGATTAGCTTACCTTTTTAAAAACAACATATAGTACAAGAATTTTGGTAAAAACAGGTAAGCTTGTTCAGTCAGAACTGCATTCATTATCTTATCAGCTACATAGTTTGGCTCTAGGATCGGCAACAGAAGAGGATTTCTGGAAAACAGAAACAGTAATTACTCTAACAATAATTAGTAGCCAGGCTTAAAGGTGGGAGGTCCTAGGTTCAAATCAAACATATGTCATAGCTGTGTGACCTTGGGCAAGTTGATCCCCATTGCCTAGCCTTTACTGCTCTTCTGCCTTAGAACCAATACACAGTACTGATTCTAAGATGGAAGGTGAGGATTTAGAAAAAAAAAAAGAATTTGTCAAGGTGGTTTAGAGATAGATATTATGTTAGATTAAGAAAAGAATCCTTTTTAATAACCACAACAACAATAATAAATGGCATTTATATAGCTCTTACTATGTGCTAGGCACTGGGCTAAGTGCTTTACAAATATTATCTCATTTGATTCTCCCAACAACAGAGGTAAGTGACTTGCCAAAGGTGACATAGCTAGGTAGTCAGAAAGACTTGAGTTGAAACTCCACCTCAGAAACTAGCTGCGCAGATCCTTCAACCTAAAAGTGGCTAAAGCTGTTAACTTAAACACGTGCCTGAATGAACCTGACAGTTGAATATGTACGTGAGTCTTATCTAGTTCATTTAATAAACCAACAACATGCCTGGGACTGTGCAGGATACAAAATGAAGAGACAAATGAAATGACCTCTACCCTCAAGGAATTTAATTCTGTTGGAAAAAAGGAGAAAATAGCAGATACAAAGAAAAGCAAATTCATATGTTAATAGGAAGTAGGGCACTAGCAAATGAGAAGAATCAGGACAGTAATCATGTACAAGGTTGCCATCAGTTGAGCCACATCTTAAAGGAAGCTAGGTAGAAGTGAAATGAAGGTAGAGTAGATTCCAGGTATGGGGGACAGCTGGTGGAAAGAGATGAAAGAGGGAATATCATGTACAGGGAACAGCAAGTAGATCAGTTTTAACTTAAGCAGAATGTGTGAAGTGTAGTAACATGGTAAGCCTGGAAAATTCAATGGGAGCCAGACTGTGAAAGGTTTTAGGAGCAAACAATTTGTATTTTAACCTAGTGAAAACAGAGAACGTCTGAGGACTCTTGGACAGTGGAATGCTTTAGACCTACGCTTTAAAAATATCATTTATGATACATGTAAAACCCCATGGAATTGCTTGTTGGCTACGGGAGTGGGGAGGGAAAGAACATGAATCATGTAACCACGGAAAAACATCCTAAATTGATTAATTAATTAAATAAATGAAAACTATCATTTCAGCAGCTATATGATGAATTAGAGACCAGACAGAGAGAATAATTAGGAAACTATTCAAATGATCTCCGTGATAGTCAATGAGGATCTGAACTAGGTGGCAGTTCAGTTTACATTTAGGGAAAAGTGGTGAGAGATGTGAAGGCACAGATGTGAAGGGGAGAGGGAAAGTGAGGTGTTAATGATTCAGAGTTTATGGATCAAGGTGATTGGAAAGATGGTAGTGTCCTTGACAGAAATAAGAGAGCTATAAATTGGAGGAGGAAGAAAGGAAAAAAAAAGGTAATGATTTATGTTGAATTTGTAATTCCTTTAAGGCATCTAGTTCAAAACAGGCAAATGTAGGATTGGATTTCAGGACAAATACTCAGATTAGATACATAGATCTGAGAATATCCACATAGAAATGATAACTGAACTCATGGGAGTTAATGATATCACCAAACGAGAGGATAAAGAGAGAGAGAAGTATTCTTGTATAGTGGGAATAGGAAGTAAAAGGTAGGATGGGATGCTGAGATGTAAATAAGGGGATGGGATGCCATGAAAGTTAAACTTATAGCATCTCTTTCTGTAATGGCAAAGCTCTAGAAACTAAAGGAGTGTCTGTAAATTGACAAATGACTGAACAAATTATGGTACACGAATGTAATGGAGTATAATTGTGCAGTAAGACATGATGGAGGGAATAGTTTTAGGCAAACCTGGGAACTTTAGAGGAATGGGACATGAGCAGAATGAGGAGAACAATTTATATAGTAACAACAATATTGTAGTGAAAAAACCTGAAAGATCTGAGAACTCCGATCAGTGCAATGATCATCTGTGATTCTATTACACTGATCGTGAAAGCAAGTTAACCACCTCCTGGCAAAGAGGTAATAGTGAAGAATAAGAACTTTTTTTTTTACATGGACAATACAGGAATTTATTTTGCTTGGCTATACTAAGTATTATTCTGAGTGTTTTCCTTTTCTTTTTTAATGTGTGCATATGAGATGGAGAAAAGAGATTTTTTTTTTTAAATTTGAAAATAAATTTTTATAAAAAAAATTTTTTTAAGTGCAGAAAAAAAGAACAGCAAGTGAAGAGTTATACAGAAGTCTCAGTGGATAGTTGATGGTTAGCTTAATACCTCTTCCCTAAGGCTTAAACATTACATTACATAGATTTGTAATTTTAGAGATGGAAGGGATCTAAGACGCCATCTAGTATAGCTTCCTACTCAATACATGAGTCATCTCTATAATATTCTCAACAGATGTTCTTCTAGTCTCCATTTGAAAACTTCCAGTGACAGAGAATTTGTTACCTCACAGAGCAGCCATTTCCAATATTGGGAAGTTCTAATGGCTAGAGAATTCTTTCTTATACAACTCCCCACCACCTCCAAACAATCATCATAGTACTATTCTTTGGAACTCTGCAAAACATTCAAACTATTTTTATATGATAGTACTTCAAATATTTTAAGTCAGTTATTATCTCTCCTTCAGGATTGTCTATTTCAGGTATCAAGTGACAACATTTGTACAACCCAGTGGAATTGCTTGTTGACTCTTGGAAGGGGTGAGAGAAGAGGTGAGGGAAAGAAAATGAATCATGTAAACATGGGAAAATATTTAAAAATAATTTAAAAAATAAAAAAGATGAATAAAAAAGAATGTAAACTTCCTGAGGGAAAAAAAAGGATTGTCTATTTCTAGATTAACCATTTCTAGAGTCTTTGATGGTTCTTCACCTCCAATGGTGAAAAAGAACGCTGGCTTTGGATTCAGAGGACTTGGTTCAAATCTCAGTTCTTTTGCTTATTACCTATATGAAATAAGTTGCCTCTCTCTGTGCCTTCTTCAGTTTCCACAATTATGAAATTAGAAGGTTAGATTAGATGATAGCCAAGATTCTTCCCAGCTCTAAATCTATTATGGTTCAGTTGTGTCCAACATTTTGTGACCCCATTTGAGGGTTGTTTTTTTACAAAGATGGTGGAATGCTTTGCCATTTCTTTCTCCAGATAATTTTACAGATGAGGGAACTGAAGCAAACAATGTTAAGTGATTTAGCCAGGATCACTTAGCTAGTAAGTATTTGAGTCCAGATTTGAACTCAGAAAAATAAATCTTCCTGACTCCAGACTTGGTATACTATCTTACTATGCTACCTAGCTGCCCAGATCTATGATGCTGATGAGGTCTAGACTGGCTCCAGTTTGCTGGTCCATCATAAAATATAGCATCTAAGATTCTACGCAATAACTAACACACATAGAGGCAGCCTTGGAGTCAGGAATACCTGGGTTCAAAAATCAGACCTCTGAAACACACTTGTTTGGTGGTCCCTTGTGTGTCCCTTATTTTCTCAGTGCCTCGGGGTACTGTCTAAGACCATAACTTGTAATGCCATTATCAGTTGGTATTTGTAGATGGGGTTTCTCACCAGAAACTTCCTATATTAATGAAACTGCAGGACAAGACAAAAATACAAATGGAAGTCAGTGCAGAGCACCATAGGAATACTGTTTTTCTTATCCTGCAAGTTAAGAAGTCATTTGTTTTTATGGGAGCCAGATCAAACTATTTGACTCATATTGAACATTAAGATTAAAAAAAGAAAACAATATTAAAAACAATTTTTGCTCAGGTTCCTCCGAACCAGCAAGTCACCCAAGGCAGCCCTCAGCTATCATAAAAAGACTACAAGCCAAGTCTGGGAAAGTAGAGAAGAGAGGCTGAGAGGGGAAGAGAAAGATTCTTAAACCAATCACTTTTAACCCATAAAATTAAGAGCCTTTTAGATTTTATTACACATTTCCTCTAAAAGTACTCACTCAGGGGGGCAGCTGGATAGCTCAGTGGATTGAGAATCAGGCCTAGAGATGGGAGGTCCTAGGTTCAAATCCAGCCTCAGACACTTCCCAGCTGTGTGACCCTGGGCAAGTCACTTGACCCCCATTGCCCACCCTTACCACTCTTCCACCTAGAAGCCAATACAAAGCAGTTATGGGTTTAAAAAATTAAAAAATAAAGTACTCACTCAGTAGTACAACCTTCAAACATTCCAGTTTTTATAAAAAATGGACACACAATGGTTGTTTTAATCCCAGTCTTTCTTTCAGCATGTAGTTCTGACAAAATGGATTCGGCAAATCCAAGGGCTGCAAATTTACTTGCACAGTAATCTGTGAGAAGAAAATCCAATGAAAATATACTTTAAAAAACACATGTAAAATTACACAAAATAAAAATTCACTTTGAATTTTAAAATTGTCAGGGTGTGGTTTGTTTTTTTTTAATGGACATCCAGATTTTAATTCATTGGGCTCACACATACTAAGAAATGCTAAAACATAATAATCAAAGCACTAAAATAATTGCTGAAACAGAAGTAGTACTTTTCAAAAGTAGTCTGTCACCATAAGATGGGGATGGGGAGGCAAACTTCATTCCATCATTTCAAGTCTCCTATGAAACTACAAGGTGGAGGTAGTCTCATAGGGTATGTTCTTTCACTATTTTTCCAATGTCTTTATAGCTAAGACATCACATCAATCAAATGAATTGGCACTGTTTTCACTGGGGAAATCAAAGAGGATGGGGAAGAAAGGATTCAGGTAGATGGAAAGTAGCTCTTGGATCAATGGATAAGAGAGAGGGTGCTTGTAGATTCTAGGATGGGAAAGGTGATAGCCAACCTCTAGGATAATCTTATCAATCCTCTCTCTTTGCTGGACTCCCTTACTCTACTGGCCCAGGCATTCTAAAGGAACCATACCACAATGCCCTAGTAGTCTTAACCTCTATCTCCTGCATTATAAGGGATAATAATTGGATTTGTGATTTCAAGTCAAGTCTCGACTTGAGGGTCTCCATACATATCTGTATATATAAATCTTTAACTTCTCTCTTAATATCAGTTTTTAAGACAGAAGAGTGGCAAGGGCTAGGCAACTGGGGTTAAGAGACTTGCCTAGGGTCACACAGCTAGGAAATGCCTGAGGCCAAATTTGAACAGAGGTACTCCTGACTCCAGACCTGACACTTTATTCATTGTGCTATCTAGCTGCTCCTCCTCCTATATGCCTTGTAAGGGATAGTAACTGGACCTCTGATTTCCTAGATATAGGGAACTTCCAGGTAAAACTTTTTACCACTCTTAAGTGAGCATCTTCTCTGCAATGTACAGACTTAAAGAGTTGCCTATAGCACAGAGTGGTTGAGCAATTTGTCTAGACTAGCACAATCAGCCATGATAAGGGCAAGAACTGAACTCAGGTTAATTTGTCTCTATAGTGATTTCTTCATTTACTAGACATGTTGCCTCTGATTTCTTTTGGAAAATGTGGTATCTATGATGTGTCAACACACTTGCCTACAGTCACATTTCCATTCTTTACAAATATATAAAATCTCAATTCACTTTGTGGGGAAAGGTTGGAAGAGAAGAGCAGTTAAGGTGATTTTCACAGCTTTTCTAAATGCTGCAAACTTATCTTCTAGAGTGAAAAAAAGGGAATGTTTTTGCTAATGGAGTATGACTGGAATAGCACCTGGCAGAAGACTAATATTAGAACCACCAGGATTAGGAACCATATTATTCTTGTCATGTATAGAAAGGAAAGAAAATGGAGGGAGAAGTAACTAGTAGGAAGTAAAACAGGAGGAGAAATATGAGTTTTATGGCATACCTATGATTGTATGTGGGTGTGAGAGTGGAATCTTTGAGTGTAACTTTGAGATTGAGATGAACCCTGCAACAAAGTCATTTGGCAGGAGAGGTATAAGTAGATATACTGATGAAAAAGATCATTGCCAACTAGAGTAATGAACCTTTGGAGAAAAGAGAGATGAAATGAGAGGGCATGGAGAGCAGCTCAGAGGGATATAATGGGAGAGAAGAATAGGCAGTTATAGTGTGTGTAGATAAACTAGTAACATTTATGGTAGCCTGGAAAGTTTGGGAAGTTCTCTTTATGGCTATAATAGAATAAGATGATAGAGGCATGTATTTTAGGCTATGGTATAAAGTTTTCTAAGAATCATGTTATTAGTATAGCCTCAAAATTGATGATAGTTCATTGAAGCCTAAATGTGGTACATTTTAAAGGCGCTTTATTGACAAGAAGGTCCTTTGCCCTTTACTCTTCTCTCTAATAAGTCAGGAATTCTTAACCTAGAATCCAAGGGTTTCTGTGTATAGATGTTTAGGGGATCAGTAAACTTGATTTTAAAAAATATTTTGATAACTACATTTCAAGATAATTGATTTCCTTTGCAATCCTACGTATTCTATTTCATGCATTTAAAAACTTTTTTTTATGATAAGGGCTCCATTGGATTCATCAGACTGCTAAAGGGCTCTCCAACACACATACACACACACACACACACACACACACACACACACACAAAAGGTTAAGAACTTCTACTTTATAGGAAGGGCTGACCTATACTTCCCTGAGGGTCCTGAGATATTTGCAAGCCAGTACTAGTTAGGCAGAGATTAGGCTACTTGCAGTGGAAGAATCCTGCCACTCTTATTACAGTGAGGGACCAATGAATGAAATTTCACATTATTATTTACGTTATGTTCTAAATACATTTATTTAGTTGTTCATCTGATTTCTAATTTAGAGGAAAGGAGAAAGGAAGATATTGTGGTTGGGGTAAACTTGTATTGTTCACTGAAAAACAAAATAAAACACTGTCCTCCCCAACATACTTTCACATATAAAATCTGTTAACAGTTTCTAGTAGATTTCTGGAGACTGACTAAAGAATCACAGAATCTGAGTCTTACTCCTGAAGCTATGCAATTCAACTTGCACCTGAACTAGATACATTTCTGCAATGCACTCAACAAGACGTCACTGGTTTTTTCTTGAAGGCCTCTAGTGAAGAGGACCCCATGCCCCTTTTAGATTGCTATAATTATCAGAAAATTATCATGAAAACACAAACCTCTATGGGCCATATTTCAGTACCTTATCAAAGGGTTCATGTGAGAGATAAAGTTTAATCCAGGCTATTAATTTCAATTTTATGTAAACAAGATGGTACTTGTGTCTACTTGCCAGTTGGAAGTTTGAAGAATTAAGAATAAATATTTAATTCCAATTTTGTTATAGACTCTATTTCTTAATTTGCTTTCTTTGTGAAAGTAGGTTAATACTTTACTTAGGGTTATGAGGCAACTTTAAGCTAAGGTTTGTAAAGGACAACACAGATGTGAAATATTACATAACATTGTTTTATCTATACAGTACCTACCTGATAGTTTATATATTCCAACTAATCCAGCTGAACTTGAAATGCAAACCAAGTGTCCATGGTTATTAGCAATCATAGCAGGAAGGAAGGCTTTGTAAGTCTGTGAGACATGGTAAAATAAAGTATCAAGAATGTTTAGTTATGTAGCATTCCTTAAATATATAATATAGTTAAATATAACATTCCTTTCATTTCAGTTGGTCATGTTGCCATTATGCTAAAAACAGGAAAAGATGTCAAAAGATGCTATTGAGTTTAAGGAGTATAGATCAAAATATAGTCTCTTCACAAAAGGAGCTTATGATTGAGAATGAAGAATGGCATGAAGCTAATAATTATACATGTGTAAAAACATATACCTGCACCTGTGCATGTAACATATATCCATGCGTGTAACATACACACAAATTAGCACTCAATTAGTAAACTGGGACAGAGTACTTACCTGAGGTCCAGAGAAAAGTTTCATTTAGGACCTAAAAATCAGTAATAATACTCACTTTTATCAAACTGAAAATATTAGATCCATAAATAATTGAGTTTAATGATCTTTCTGAACTTTAACAATAAACTTTCATTTTAAATTCAATGTTAATGCAAATGTCTTTATATTGATCTCTTCTATACACTTGGACAGGCCTACAAGTATAATTTTCTTCATAAAGCAGTCACATCATCAGATGAATGTAGTTGGTGAAAATATGGTTAAGTACATAAACAATGATTATGGATGTTTTAACCATATGTTATAAGTTTCAGTCTGGTTACATATTAGTGTGGGAAGGTTTTCTGGCAGGGGAGAGCTGAATTGAGTCTTTTACAATTGAGGAAACAGAGGTGCAAAGCAGTTATGCAATTTGTCTAAAGTCACAGCAGGATTATAAAGGGTCAGGATTATGATCGCTGTCTTCTGATTCTAGAGTTCTTTCCATTATACTTATCCATTGTACCATATTGTTATCCAGGTGAACAAAGACTTGAAGGGTGGAAAATAGAAAAAGGTGGGAAACCCAGAAAAATATAGCTTAGGCAGATAATATGGGGAAACTGTGAAAACTGTAATGTACCATGAAAATATGATTTATGATTTTTATTGGTTAAAGGTTTATAAAGTGCTTTACATATATTATCTCATTTGAACCTCACAACAATCTCATGAAGTAGGCAATAATACAATTTTACTGATGAAGAAACTGAGGTTGAATGAAGGTAAGTGACCTGTGGGTAGGAAGTATCTGAGGCAATATTTGAACTCAGATCTTCCTGACTCCAAGACCAGCTTTCTATTCACTATGTCACTTAACTTTATAGTTATTATGAAGAAGGCAAAAGACATCACAGGGTGATGGCCCAGGATGCAGTGGATGACCTTGGCTTCTCTGATATCTCATCAAGCTCTAAGAGCCCACAGCACCTGCTTCAGCCACCTTCATGGCCATTGGGACAAACTACTCTCATCTGCCCATTCTGCTAGAAGATGTTTTCACATGCTTGGGCTAGATACTACCTAACTCAGGGACTGGTTTGAGACCTGTCAATTACCCTCTACCAGATTTAGCCTGTTTTTTGAGAGTTTTACCAGAGTGTGGCTGCTGTATGTGCTACAGCTTCTTGCAGCCATAGGTGAGAGCTGGGGAAAAGGTAGACACCAAAGTTGGATGATCAGCCCTGAAAAGAGCTCAGCAAGCTCTCACACCAGAGGTCCTCCCTGCATCCCCCATACACCCCATCTAACTTTATCACGGATAAAGAGCTGACCTCTGACTGGGTTTAAGTCCTACCTTTCTCTGACATATACTGGTTGTGGGGTTTGGGCAAATCACTTCACCTTTCATTGCTCCAGGGTAATTTGTACAATTAGAAAGTCGTAAAGCAGGTGCCAACCTGCATTAATAGGAATGTTTTGTAACTAGAAGTTCCCTATGTCAATGAAATCGTAGTTCTGACCCAATAATTCCATATCAGTAAAATCATAGCTCTATTTATAAAGGATTAACAAAGACGTTCGAATGGTAGCTGGGATGAGTTAATTCAAGCCTTGATTTGAAAGATATAACTATGTTAGAGAGTTTTGAAATTATTTCTTAATGCCAGAAAAGAAATCAGTATTTGTTTAAAACAACTTGTCTAATCTTTATTTACAAAAGAGAACTTAAATGCTAAGGCAAATTTTGTAGACATTGTGAGAAGAAAAAAAAAATCGGAGAGCAGCTAGGTAGCTCAGTGGATAGAGCACCAGGTTTGGAGTCAGGAGGACCCAGGTTCAAATTTGGCCTCAGACACTTCCTAGCTATGTAACCTCGGGCAAGTCACTTAATCCCAATTGTCTAGGATTTCTGCCCTTGTCTTGAAATTCAAGTCAGAAATAAGAGTTAAAAAAAGGGGGGGGGCAGCTGGGTAGCTCAGTGGATTGAGAGCCAGGCCTAGAGATGGGAAGTCCTAGGTTCAAATCTGGCCTCAGACACTTCCCAGCTGTGTGACCCTGGGCAAGTCACTTGACCCCCATTGCCTACCCTTACCACTCTTCTGCCTTGGAGCCAATACACAGTATTGACTCCAAGATGAAAGGTAAGGGTTTAAAAAAAATAAAGAAATAAAGAAAACATTCCACTAGAGACCTCCCTCCAAATTGGAATCAATCTATTTTTTAAAAAAAGAAATAAGTGTTAAGAAAAACAAAGATAAAGATTACCCAGAAATGTGCTTTGGTATTCACGTCAAATGCCTTTTCTATACATTCATCTGGAACCTCGAGGAACCTTTTTCCTGTTACAACTCCAGCATTATTAATGAGGATGGTGACATCACCAACCTCTTTTTTAACCTGGATAGGAGAAAACAAGAAGAAGCAATTAGTTATATAATCTGAGTTTCATTTTCCTTGTGTTTTGTGATTTCATTACTTAATGAACTGGAGTAAAATTGAATGCCCTCCACTGAATTCTTACTCTGATAGTTTAACATAGCCTTGAGGTAGTTTTTGTTTTTCAAGGTTATTATCAGAAGCATATGATCTCTGGCAGGCCCTACCAAGCTGGAAAGACCCTGAGTACTGACTCAAAAGTGAATAAGAGATATACTAAAGAAGCAGTCTAGCTAGGTTCGGAGACTCAGCATCAGGAGGTTGGATACAAAGGGATTATCTTTTTTTGTCTATTGAAATTCATTTACTATGTGAGAAGGAATAAACTTAGGATTTCAAGATCATATATCTGGGTCTAGAAGGCACCTCAGGGGCCATCTAGGAAAACCCCTTCATTTTAGAGGAAACCAAGGCCCAAGGAATTAAAGTGACTTGCCCAAGGTCACACAAGTAGTAATCATCAGAGGCTGAATATGAACTCAAGGCTTCTGACTCTAGAACTACTGTTTTCTCCACTAAACTGTGTTGCTAGCCTGCATCGATGAAGGGAATACCCATACCAGTAAAATCACAGATCCTTGAAATATTACTTAGGAAAGAGCTTGGTAGTAGGAAAAACTGTAAATGATCTCTCCCTGCTTTTTTTGCTGTAATAATTTTGTATTACTCAAATATAAGATGTTATATGGTGCATGTAATAAGGTAGAAAGAAGCAACCTGGAAGTTAAGAAGATAAGCTATGGATTCAAGTTCTGCTTCTAATAAATACTGCACGTGTGACTGGGGGGCAAATTGCTTTAGCCTTAGTGTCTCAGACAACTCTTTAAGGTTATGGTTCTGCATAAATTACAGACAAATTGCTGATCTGATGGAGATTTCATGTTGATGAAATCCTAGGTCATGAATGGACACTCCATCACACTCCCCCCCCACTCTACCAATAATTTATCATACAACTCTCAACATCTTGACTGATATTCAATGAAGAAATCAGAGAAAACTGTACAATGAAGAGGCTCTGCTGTTACTAGAAAGGTCTACAGTATGAAATGCAGAACAAGTCTCTTATCTTTCCTCAGCTCTTCCAACAAATGCCCCAGAGACTAAGAGGTGAATATGTACGTGAGAGTGCCAAGTCAGTCAGGGAACAATTTGAGTGTAGGAGGTATCATAGAACTAGGTGAAATTGCTATCTATCTAATCTGTTATTGGAATTTATTTGTCTTAATAGCATCGGGGTTACATGATTCCAAGGTAAGTGAGAAAACTCAGTAAACTTCAAGTAAAAAAGGTGAGTAAACCTTAAGTAAACTCAGGAAGTTGCATTGTAAGGCAAAGATTATTTTCTATCACTATGTAGCATTCTATTTTATTTCTTTGAGGAAAAAAACCCATGGAGAATACTTTGATTTGGTGCTCTAGAGAAGGGATAAAATATATTACTGAGTCAAAATTTTACTGACATTAAGGTTGGAAATAAGCAGGTCAGTCCATTTGAAGTAAGAAGTAGAAAGAAGGAAGAATGACACTGTTCCTGGAAAAGTCCTTTGTGGCTAGATATGATATCAATCCCTGCTAATAATATAGAGGAGGCTAGTGGATACCTTGAGTTAATAAGTTTTGAGCTGCACTTGGCTAAGCTCATCAAACTTCCCCATGAGAATCCAGAGGAGGGTGGGAGAGACTACTAGATTGCTGAAATAAGACCGAAGTTGCCTAGATTGGAAATGTGCATGTTTGGTCATTTTTCAGTTGTATCTAACTCTTTGTAACCCTATTTGGGATTTTCTTGGCAAAGATACTAGAGTGGTTTGCCATTTCCTTCTCTAGCTTGCTTGACTGATGAGGAAACTGAGGCAAAGAGGATTAAGTGATTTGCCCAGGGTTACAGAGTTAGTAAGTGACTGAGACTAGCTAGATTTTAACTCAGGAAGATAAGCCTTCCTAATTCCATGCCCTGTGCTATATCCACTGTGACATCTAGCTGCCTGGATTGGAAATGGAGCAGGTCAAAACTAAATTTTTTTGTGGGGATTAGGCCATAAGTGGGGATCAGGTCATGTAGTCCCTCCACCTCCATCTTGGCAGGGAGATGGGGAGACCTTGTTTAGGAAAGGAAAGAGAAGACTTTGTTCCAATTTGTTAAGGGAACCCATGATTACTTAGGTCAAAAATTACACATGGGTACAAGTTTTTTATGCTGGCCATTTAGTAGTAGGGAGATTGTGGCAGTTCTACTTGCTATAAATCAGCACATTCCTAAAAATTGGGTAAAACGATTCCCATAAGTAAAATTATATCCCGAATATACTAGGGCAAGTTATGACAAGTGTTTCAGTAACATGAACAGAGCCACCCAAATTCTTTCCGTCTATGTTGAGCTTAGATTCAAGCTAGACCACTTTTTCTCCTTTGCACAGAGTAATAAAAGTGTCTATCCAGCAGTGTGTTGAAGCTCCTCCTTCTTACAGTTTGGGAGAGTTGGGTTTAATGTTAAACACCAAAGTTCTGAGTTTTCTTCCCTTGAAGAATCTCTGAGAAAGTAAAAGTGGACAACTGAACCTATAATGTTCCTGACTAATGATCACACAGCAAAATGCTCTCTGAGTGTGATTGAACTCTTTTCACAGGGTATCATTTGATGGAAAGTGAACACTATCAAATGTAATTTGAGTTAAGATGTCTCCTTTCATCTATTTTCTCCTCTTCTGCTAGTCATGCTGAATAATGTCTCTCACTAGAATGAGATTTAAGGCATACTTGCCAGTTAGCAAGGATTTTTCCATTCACATACATTCTCTTAAAAAAGAATTGGCTTGATTGATTCAAAGACTCACAGAGCTGAAAGGGACTTTAACAGGTCATTTCTTAAAGTATAAATAAACTTCTTTCTCAAAAGGAAAAGTCTAAATTAGAGATGTCAAACTCAAATACAAATGGATTCCTGCAACCACATATCAACTTAGCAAAACACAAATTAACATTATCTATTTTGTACTGTATTTTATTTTGTTAAATATTTCCCAATTGCATTTTTTTAACCTGTATCTTTCATCTTAGAATCAATACTGTGTATTGGTTCCAAGGCAGAAAAGTAGTAAGGGCTAAGCAATGGGGGTTAAAGTGACATGCCCAGGGTCACACAGGTAGGAAGAGTCTGAGGCCACATTTGAACCCAGGACTTCCCATCTCTAAAACTGGCTCTCAATCCACTGACCCACCTAGCTGCCCCCTCCCAATTATATTTTAATCTGATTTGACCTAAGGGTCTTACTTACTCTGATCCAGACTATTCAAAATAGCTAATTGGGATTCCTCAGGAATGATTTCCCCCAACTAATAATTGATTATTTCTAATTTATTTTGTATATAGAACTTAGATGGACATAAGAAGTTTACATTTCTCTCTTATTAGATTGTGAGCTCCTTGAGAGGAGAAAAAATCTTTTACCTTTCTTTGTATACCTAGTTTAGCACAGTGCCTAGAACACAATAGGTACTTAATAAATGTTCATTGAACAGCTAGTTCTACTGATATGGAGATTAGTATTGATTTTTGGTACATTTTGAGAATCAGATAGTACAGCAATTTTACTCCTCCATTACTTGGATTATTGTTAGTCTTATTCTTTACTCAATTAAGATATGGCCTCCTCCTCAATTAAGCCTTCTCTGATCCCTAGTCTTGATAATGATTCTTCCTCTTCCACTGCCCCATACCTCTCAGGTATTATCATTATTTTATCTCCTTACTAGGCTATAAGCTCCAAGAAGGCCAGACCACATCTCATCTAGGGTTTCTATCTAGTCAGTTTTGGCTTAATGATGATATTGAGTATATTAATATTAGGGTTGTAGGCTATAAGTTCTGTTTGATACAAAACTTGGGGGTTGGAACTATATTGTTTTCATTTTCTCCCATCAACTAGCACAGGGCCTTATATCTATTAGGTACTTATTAATTGTTGGAATGAAACATGCCTTTTTTGCATGCAAAGACTGTAATTGCTAGAAGTGTCAAATGAAGCAATTTAAAACTGGCTTGCCAGCCATCCCTTTCAATATTTATAAATGGGGGAGAAATGTTCAAGGATCAAAGATGAAAAAAAAAAAAGGGACAGACCTATAAGAATTGTCAGGCAAGCAAAAGCCCTGAATCAGTTGAGCTAAAGCTTTAGGGAAAAGACTGGATATACATTTCATTTATGAGCAAAGAGCAGGGAGAGCTCCACTTCTGGGTAAAAGATAATGTAATTGAAGGGAAGCAGGAACTCAACAACTACTTAGCTTCTGTCTTTTCTGTCCGAGAAATTTCTTAAAACTGATGAAAGCGGGGCAGGCTAGGTGGCTCAGTAGATAGAGAGCCAAGGCTGGAGATGGGAGGTGAGGGGTTCAAATCTGGCCTCAGACACTTCTTAGTATTGATTCTTAAACTGAAGGTGAAAGTTTAAAAAAAAAACAACCAAAAACAAGGTGAAAATAAAGGCGAGGAAGTAGTGATGACAATTAATTGTTCTAAATGAATCCATATTTTTTGTTTTTGATAAATGACTTTCATCACTGTGCCCACTCAGCTCTTATTAATGTAGGCTCTCTTCTTACTGGTGCAGATTGTAATGCATTTGCATCTTCTTATCTTGTCTTCATCCTTAGACAATAAGCATTCCTCCAAAACCCCTAAGGAGAACAAACTATATGCTAGGGATTTTCTTCTAGGTTTCCTAATGGGGAGGCTTAAGTTATCTACTCTGTGCCAGGCACTGAGCTAAGTGTCTTATGAATATTTTATTTGAAGTTTACCACAATTCTGGAAAGTAGGTTCATTATTATTTCCATATTACAGTTGAGGAAACTGAGGCAGGCAGCATTTAAATGACTTGGTTAGGGTCACAAAGCTAATAAGTAGCTGTATATTACACAAACCAATAAGAGACTCTATTTGAACTTGTCTTCCTGATTCTAGGTCTAGAGTTCTATCCATTGTGGTACCCAGCTGTCTGAAATTGTGTGAATACTAGTGCAGCACACAGGCTATCTACTGGTAATTCTTTACTCTTGCTACATGCCCTTTTCCAGGAATAGATCTTTCAGATAATTATCCTTTAAGCTACTTCTGCACAATTCATTATTAGTGGTATACTCAATGCCCACCATGTACCTTTCCTTTGCTCTTCTATTGATTTGTAGTTTTAGTTCTTCAGAGATAATGATTTATGATTCATAGCCACAGGGATTTATCAGAGGGATCCTGAGGTTAAAAAGAAGGGCTTCTGATTCAGAAGAAGTTTAATGTCATTCAGGGCATTTCACAGTATCCTAAATATAATCCAACCGATTTTCCTCCTGTTCAATTCTGGATCCAGTTTATTATGTATTTATGGTGTTTACTTAAACTACATGTACTGATGGACCAACTCTATGACCCATCCATTCAACCACATACCAGATTCTCAACAGTATGCATTCTTCATCTATTTTATTTCTCTAGTATGGATAGTTAGGCTAAAACAGTTTGAGAAATTATAGATTTAATTTAGGATGATTTACAACATTTTGGGGCTTGATGCTTAGCATAGTCATCTGCAAATGGGAGCATGTAGAGAACTTTATCTATAGAGGATTCATTTTCAATTTAGACTGCATTTGAAGTAGTCTTTGACAATGAAAAATAACCTTAAGAAGCACACTTTTTTCCATGACCTTATGTAAAATCTATATAATTGTTTACCATCTCAAATGGTGGGGATAAGAGGGTGGAAGGAGAGAATTTGAGACAATATTCTTTGAAAAATGTTGGAAACATTTTATACGTAATTGGGGAAATATAAACTAAAATTTAATTTAAAAAAGAGCACATTTTTATACCTTCCTATATTATTAGAAATTGTATTCAGCTGAACGTAAGCTTTTAAAGGCAAGGGCACTGTCGGTTTTGTGTTTGTGTCCATAGCAGCTACTGAAGTGTCTAGCATAGAACAGGTACTTAATAAGTGATTTATGGATAGAAATCAAAATTAGGTTATATTTTTGCAAGGAGTTTTGCATGATTCTAACATTTGATGGGAGATATCTTGTGGATAACCTTTAAAGTAGCATTTAGCTCTAATCTTTTTTTTTTTTAAGACACAATGGGTTTGTCATATAAGATGTGGTCTGTGTTGAATATTGTTTGTGAATAACTTCCTATTGCATTCCCATACTTTCATCAAGGATGCATTAAGTTCATGGGTAACTAATTGTTATGAAGATTTTTTTAGAGAGGGAAACATAGGCCCATGGACAGGAAGTTAGTATTTTCTTGATTGCTTTTTCTAAGAAATATGGTCTGTGATTTTTCTTCTCAAGCATGTGGTCTCATTTAAGTTTCTTTATCCCTCCAAACCATCACACCCCCCCCCCCCAATAACCTCTTTCTCTGTATACTTGGTTTAATCTACTTGTTCTAAGACCTCTTCTATTTTTCTTATGCAGCTAAACAGGTACTATGATGTTGAGCCCAAATATTGTGACCCTTCAGATTGATGAGGAAAAGATTTTGTCTTAAACATATTGACAGAATTTTACTTTTAATCTATTGGTTTTGCTTTTTTCCAGTTTTATCCTTAAATGCTTTCAGGAAGATGTGACTTAGTGGAGTTTCTTGTCAATGTTTATGTAAACCTTTTTTTCCTTCTCCATTTCTTGTTATTTTATGAGAAGATAGTACTCATAAGATTCTAGCATCCTACTCTATAACATCAAAAAATCTGGTTTACTTTCTAAATTGGCATTTCCATTTCCTCTGCAGTAAAATCAAGCCATTTAGCTTTCCTAGATCTCAATTTTCTCATCTGTAAAATAAGGAGAATGAATTAGATCAGTGATAGTGCACCTTTTAGAAACTGAGTGCCAAACAACAACCCTTACACTGCATGTGAGCCCCTCCCTGCCACCTTACAGCTGCTGGACATAGGGGTAAGTGAAATGAGAAATGTCCTCAGGTGCACATGGAGAGGGGGAGGGGAGCAGCCTCCTCCAGCATACATGCTATAGGTTCGCCAACATGGGACTAGATCATAGTTTCCATTCTTTTTTTTTTTTTTTTTTACTTTTTTTTTTTAAACCCTTGTACTTCGGTGTATTGTCTCATAGGTGGAAGATTGGTAAGGGTGAGCAATGGGGGTCAAGTGACTTGCCCAGGGTCACACAGCTGGGAAGTGGCTGAGGCCGGGTTTGAACCTAGGACCTCCTGTCTCTAGGCCTGACTCTCACTCCACTGAGCTACCCAGCTGCCCCTAGTTTCCATTCTTTTTTAATGGAGATGCGCTCCTGAATCTTTCCCTAGGCTTCTTTAGTAATAACTCAGAAACTTCTGTACCTTGAAATCTGACTCCAGCCCTGGACTTCACACATTAGAAATATTTTCCATCCCTGTAGTGTCTTCCTCTCATTAGCTGGCACCTCAGATGCCCAGGACACTTATGTCTTCATTCCTCTCCAGGCTGAATTTCCACATATTCTCTCAGACTTCCTCTATCCTGAGGGATACCATCCCCTGCCATCCCCAGCTTCCTTTAATAAGTTGTCTCTGCTCATCAGAATACAAACTTCTTGAGGGCGGGTTTTTTTTTGGCATGTACTTATATTCCTAGTGTCTGACACAGAATATGGAATACAGAAACACTTAATAAATGCTTGTTGATTTGATTTGACAAGAGCAACTTTAAGTTTTTCGTTTCACAGCTATCTTCCTAATTGCTTTCTGGCTCAGGAAGTTTCTAGGTTTTTTAGTTTCTTTTTTTGGCAATTGAGTTACATTAGTTAAATGTCCTTAGAAAAAGGTGACAGTTTATCCATTTCCCAATTTCTAGCATGAAAAGT
Organism: Gracilinanus agilis; assembly: GCF_016433145.1. Classification (NCBI taxonomy): domain Eukaryota; kingdom Metazoa; phylum Chordata; class Mammalia; order Didelphimorphia; family Didelphidae; genus Gracilinanus; species Gracilinanus agilis. The sequence goes on along the minus strand of NC_058130.1, from coordinate 513,577,154 downwards.
TGTTTCAATAGATTAAGTTGTAATAGTTTTAATTAACAATAATTGATATATACGAAGTACACACACAGACACAAAAACATGGTTCAAGACTAAGAAAAATAAAAAGGGCAAGGAATTGTACCACTTATATTAAATCACAAATACTTTCTTCCAAAAGAGAATCAGGAGGCAATGGAGAAAAACAAAAAGAAAACAAAAAATAGAAAATAAAGTGAATGATAATCCAATAGACATAAAATAATAGTTTAATGATGTGGGAACCTTTTTGGAATGAGTTGTATATAAGCAGTATAGTTGAATATGGCTGCAAGAAAGTACAATATAAAACTACCCTTTTAAATAAAAGACACAACTTACATAACAATGGGACAAACTAGCTACTTGAATATCCTGGTTTCTTCCCACTACAGAAGAAGGAAGTGACAGAGTAGTCTAGGGTAGTCCTAGATGGAAGAAGTCTTACACAGCTGGAGTTGTATACTATTAAGTATTTTTCTCCTCATTGAACCTGGGCACTATGGTTTACAATAATATTGATGATATTTCAGTTTTATACTTTTATTCTCACTGAACTGGGTGCAGAGGACAAAGGTATATGAAGACGGTACCTGGAAATATGGGAAAGGAGAGAGAGCAAAGTACTTCTAATTATGCCCCTGTTCTGTGGGACTGTTTCTCCCTCTAAACGACCTGTCTAGAAATAAAATATGGTCAAGAGATTTTTGGATAAAGAATGCACTCAGATTTGATCTCAGATTTGATTTAATGCTATTGACATACAAGTGGTAACAACACTGTAATTATTTTGGAAACTAAAGGCCAAAGATAATAAATATGACCTAGGTTGTAAACTCCCAAGGGTATGATTTGTATCATTCATTATCTATTTTTGTATATCAAGGAACTAGCATAGTGCCTTGAAAATAGTAAATATTTAATGTTTGCCAAACTAGATTACTATATTATAGAGATCTCAATGCAAATTTAAATCATTAATTTAAAGGTGGGGTAGTTGATACAGTTTTACTATGTAAAGGAACTAAGCCGGTATACAGGACTTACCTGATCTGCCACTCTGTAGATATCTTGCTTTTCACCACAGTTACAGGTGTAGGTATACACTCTTGATGCACCAGCTTCTTTGGTCAATTTAGAAGTTTCCTGGTTGCTCTCTGGATTGATATCCCAGAGAACAAGGATTGCTCCCAGACGGGCAAATCTTAAGGCTAATAAGCGTCCAATTCCACTTCCAGCTCCTGTTATGAGGACTATTTCACCAGCAACATTTTTCTTTGGCTTTGAAGCTATCATATAAAAGATAGCTTCCAAAAAGCCATATGTAAATTGACCCAAAAAAATGAGCAGATTGGTCAAAGCATTCATCTCAGAAGGCATAGTCAGCAGGTGCCTATAAAGAGAGATGTATTTACTGGTTACCATATTTTAGGAAAGGCATTGACAAACTGGAATTAAGTATGATATTTTTGGAAAGACATTGCAGGTTAGACAAATTATAAAGTTTCTAAATGAGAGTGATAAGAATGATGAAAGGCTTGGAGATCATCCTATCTAAATTTTGGTTGAAGGAATTAGTTGTATTTAGCCAGGAGAAGAGAAGACAGGGGAAATGTGAATGCCATCTTCAAGTCTCACATAGAAAAAGGAATAGAGGCTGTTCTAAGCTCAGAAAGCATAGGTAAGAGCAATGAGTAGAAGTTGCAAAGAGACAAATTTTGGCTGAAGGTAAGGGAAAATTTCCTAATATTTAAAGATATATCGAAGTGGAATGTGTTGATTAAGGAAATAGTGGATTCTCTGCTATCGACCTCCGGAGAAAGAACTGTTGGAATAAGAACACAGATGGAAACATGATTTTTCATTTGTTTATTTGGATATGTTTTAGGGTTTCGGTTTTACAAGATTATTCACTTAAAAATGAATAATATGGAAACATGTTTTGCATGATAATACATATATAACCCAAGATTGAATTGCTTGCCAACTCCAGGAGGAAGAAGAAGGGAGGGAGACAATTTGGATTATATAACTTCAGAAAACTCACATGGAAATTTATTAAAGTTTAAAAAATTTTAAATAGAGAGATAGTGAATTCTCTATCTCTGGAAATCTTTAAAGGAAGGCTGAATAACCACTTGTCAGGTATTTTGTAGAAGGAATTCTTATTAAAGTATGAGTTGCATTGGAAGACTGCTGAGGTCCTTTTTCCAGGTCAGAAAGTTTGGACTTCATGATGAAGATGAAGAGCAGAACTTCTTGGACCAATGAGGAGTTTATAAACTTAAGGTTAGTTGATCAGTCTCTCTATTTGAAACAAACTATATCTGGATTCTAAACTCCTTGTAGGTAGCAACAACAACAAGTCTTTAGTTTTCAGTCATTTCAGTCTTGGAGGTCAAGTTCAAGTGAAAAGATATTGAAAGAACACCACCAGAAGTGGAATAGGAGCAGTTGAGGTTGAGGGGTATTGCAGGGCTGGTGCCATGCTGAGGTTAAGGGGAGAAATGGCTGTTATATATCAATAAAGCATGTGATGGTGCTTCATATTGCTTCAACTCGCTCTGGAATTGAGCATGTGATTATGAAGTAGCAAGTTTGGGGAGAAAGAAAAGTATCGCAAGGGAAAATAATGTTGCATAATAAAAATTTACACAAAGCTTATTTAATGCCATACATTTTGTATCTATAGATAAGTATAGTAAATTTGTTTCAGAATAGTCTAGTCAGAAAAAAGTTGATAGTTATTTTTGCTGAAGTAAAGATCACTAAGCTGGTATGTTTCACTAAATGGTATCTTCCCCCCTTTTCCCTGTCTCCTTATAACGTCATAGAGCTGAAAAATTTCCCAGATTGCTATGGCTTTTTGCATGAATTTTATATATATATATATATAAATATGATCCACATATGATTCATATATATATATAAATATGATCCACATATGATTCATATATATATGTATATATATATGATCCACATTATGGAAAGCTTTAAGAAGGGCTTCCACTGCAACAATATTACAGTTACACAATACAGTCTGTGATCTCTCCATACCTCTAGAGGTTGTATGAAAACTGTCAAACTTGAAAAAAATTAAAAATATTCCTTTGAATGTGGGGTTGGATCAGTCAAGACTTGGGTGAGGCACCTGTTTATTATAGGCAAGGTAGGAAAATTTCACACTTGCCTCTTTTTGTGGTATTAAAGAATTGGAAATTGAAGAGATGTCCATCAATTGAGGAATGGTTGAACAAGTGGTATGTAATTGTGATGGAATACTATTTGTGCCATAAGAAATGACAAGCAGGATAACTTTGGAAAAATCTGCAAAGACTTGCATGAACTGATGCAAAGTGAAATGAGTAGAACCGGAATAACATTGAATACAGTGATAGCAAAATTTTGTGATGGACAACTGTGAATGACCTAGTTATCCTCAGCAATGCAGTATTCAAGATAATCTCAGTGACTAATGATGAAAAATGCCATCTTCCCTCTGAGAAATAACTGATGGAATCTGAATGCAGACTGAAACATACTATATTTCATTTTCTTCTTTTTTTCCTTTTCATTTGAGATCTTTTCTACGAAATGACTAATATGGAAAAATCATTTACATGATTGGTGGGAGGAAGCAAGAAAGAGAGTGAGAGGAGAAGAGAATTAGGAACTCAAAATTTAAAAAATGTTAAAAATTGTTTTTTACATGTAATTGGAAAAAAACAAAATATTATTTAAAAAAAGAAAAAAGGGAAATTGTACATTCTGGGTATTAATTATAATTTTAGGATGCAGTAAATCTTTAATTAGGCAGCTAGGTTGTGTAGTAGATAAGAGTGATAGGCCTGAAGTACAAGAGATTATCACCTGTTATCCAGAACCATGAGCAGGCTTGATTTATTATTATTAATTTTTGGTCAAAAATTTAGCTCTAAGTACCGAGGTTCATAGTTTTCATGAATATTTCCTTACAATATCTTCAGCACAGGTTGACTATCAAAGTGCCTCTGATCTTAGACATTCTACCTCCTTCCTTGTAGAGATTTTTACTTATCTACTGAGCTCAGCATTTTCTCTTCCCTCATTTTGGTTGCTTTGTTCTTTTTTTATTTTTTACCCATTATCTTTTTTCCCTTTGTTTTTTTCTGCCTCTTTCTTAGGTTGTTATCTAACAAAAGGACCTGTTATGAAGTCTTGTGTATAACTCAAAGATTTTAATTTCTCTTTCTCTATTTCTCAGCCACAATCTTTTCCTCAATGATTTGATTCTTCTACTCTTCTGTTCTTCTCTTCTTTTTCCTACTCCATGAGAGAACAGAAAGAATTTGCTAACCAAATTTAAGGAAAATTTCAATTAGCTGAAACCCAACTAATCAGGACCCACAAATAATATTTTATCACAGGACTTGGTTGAAGGTGAGTGGACATCTTAAGTTCAGAGTATTATGTAATCAGAGAATTATGTAATGAGTCTTGCATTTATAGTTTGCATGTGCCTCGTTATTTACTATTATCTCATACATTAGAATGTAAGATTTTTGATGGCAGAGACTTTCTTCTTTCTTTGCATTTCTAGCCTCAATGTCTCACTCATATAAAGAGTTTAATGAATACCTGCTTGTTTTTGGAGAGGTTAGGAGAGCAGAAAGAGAGGAGAGAAATGAGTAATAAGGTAGGTAAGTGGTGGTGGGAAGGTTAAAAAAGAGGAAGGGGAGAGAGGATGGAAAATTAGCAGACAGCATAGAAAAATCAAAGAGAGATAGATAAAGGTAGACAGAAGACAAAAGGGGATAGATCTCATCTAAACAATATGTTTATTCATAATAGAACACCTGGTTTCTACTGGTGATCTTGAAGTGTCAAAGACTTGGAATAAAAAAAAAGGTTCAATTAAGTTCAATATAGGTCTTACTTAATCCAACCTCATTTTTACAAATGAGAAAACCCAGGCCTAGAGAAATTAAGTGACTTGTGTAAAATTGTATAGCCAGGCAGTGCTGAGTTGAAGCAAAGTCTTGACTCCAAAGCTAGACACATTCCACTAAGTCAAGAATATATGCTACTTCCAGTTGGGGAATATATTTCCAACAAGAATTGATGTGAAAATAATTTCAATAAAGGAATAAGATTTAATGAGGAAGAAAATTAAATTAATCAGGACCCTCCATTGCCTCAGGATTTGGGATCATAGAATGAATGATCTGAGTGAACAAGTGTGTGGGTGTATGTGACAAAGAAGCAAATTTAGGTTTCTAAAAATCAAAAAATTCTTAACAATTGTGGTTATTTAAAAAGCACAATGGGCTCCTTCTAGAAATCTTCAAGCTATAGTTGGATCACCTCTCAGAAGTGATAAAGAAAGGACTCCTAAAGTAGGCATTTTAAGTGCCTTCTAAACCTGAGATTCTATTGATAGCACAAACAAAATTTCAAGGAATTGAATCCTACTTAAGGAGGAAAAAAAACAACTTAAGGCTTTTGGTATCCTAAAACCTATAAAAATGCTATTACTAATCACATTAAACCTTTCTCCCTCCTCCTTTACCACCCACCTAAAACAGGTTCAGCTATATGAAAAGTAACATAATTGCATTTCTTAAAATAAAAAACAAAAACAAAAACAAATTCAGACAATTATTTTGAATTTAGAGTAGTTCTTTCTGTATATGAAATGTATTCCCTTGATAAATGAAAATAAAATCTGTAAATGTAACAGTTCTTCAGTAAGGGAATGTATTTAAAGTGAGGGATACTGAAAATGTATTTTAAGTTGAGAAAAAAAGATAGAATTAATTATTGAGATGAATCAAATAATTAGTCTAAAGTCAAAGCAAGAATATTATCAAGCCTCATTTTCTTTTCTTCTAAAGGGTGTCACCCTTTCTTAGGGGCAGGGTAGTGGCAAATTATAGAGGAGAAACTTAAGTTTTTAAATATGTCTTTGGCGAGGCTATTCATCTATGATTATTCTAAAATAAATGCAAGTCAAATTACCATGAGATTGTGAAGGAAAATTTGGATACAGAAAACACCAAAATAGGAAACATAAAGTTAAGGAGAAAGGCTGATATTTCTGAGAATGGCTAAAGGTAAATAAAACGGTGGAGGTTATTCAGAAATCTTTTGGAATCAGTAACACTGATCATTTTATAAATTACCTAGAATGAGAGAAATTATAGATTACAACCTTTTTTCTAAAGAAAGCCTTTGGGGTGAATTTCAGGAAGATTTCAGGAGACAGTGAAACAAAAGGAGAAGACCAGTGAAAATTAGCACAATTAGTTTAGAATAAAATAATCTAACCTTGAATTTGTATATTCTGTGCTTTGCATTAAGAACCAACTATAACATAAGAAAGGGCTTTAACTACTATTAATCATCTATGGGATAAAAAACAGGCACCCAGTGCCACCTACTCAAATAAAGAAACTTGGAGTCAGAAAGTAAGAGTAGAAGAGACAGAAGTTTATTCTTTTTCTTTAGGGGCCCATCGCCTAAATTTTCTAGGCAAGAAGTCCTTTGACACTAAAATAAACTGTTTTTTTAAAAAATAAAATAAACTGGTTTTACATATTCTATTCTTAATTAGAGGTGTAAGCTGGATGCTTTGCCTTGAGGAGGATACACTGAATTTTATCTCATTCAATAATGATTGTTAATTCAAAGGAAGGCAAAACGGTGGAGTGGGAAAAGGGCTAGCTAGCTTTGTAAGACCTGAGTTCAAATTCTGTCTTAGATACAAACTTGCTCTCTCTCTCTTTTGTGTGTGTGTGTGTGTGTGTGTGTGTGTGTGTGTGTGTGTGTGACAGTCACTTAATTTCCCAGTGCTTCCAGGAAAACCTCAAAGACTGTAAGTCACAGATGAGTTGGTAATATGCCCTGGTGGAGAGTTCCCTACACACATGAAACCACACTATAGGTCTTGTACATGTTTGGCCCCAAACTGGAAACTCTTCCTTAAAGGCATCACCATGATTTGATTTGCAGAAAACTATATTGTTTATAAGTAAATAGGATGTTCACTACTTGTTGCCTAGTTTCAAGAAAACTCAGTCTTTCTGGAGAAGGCTGAGTAATTGATGAATTAGAAAGCAAAAAGTGAAAGGGCCAAAGAGGCACTGATTAGCAGAACTGCACATAGCAGGAATTTAAATGTTGTTGACTGATTACTATCAGCTTTACACACTTCCACATATTTTCATATGTTTTTCTAATCACTGGTTAAGATGAACTAGGGATTATTAGTACAGTAATCTTCAGGTACTGCTCCTAAGAGGCAGGCCTGGGCAAGATGCCCTAGTGAATTAAAGGTAAGTTCTGGGTATCCTGAAGACACTAAGTCAACTGAAAGTTAGGGAGAAATAGCCTCTAATATTTTAAAGGAAGTAGGTAGGCAGTGGGAGAAAGCTGAACAATAGGCTTCACGACTTATTTCACCACTGTTTCTAGGACAATCCTGATACCTTTTTGTACCTGAGGACTATAGCAATGTTGAGCTCTTAAAGAAAGAGAGTAGAGTTCATCTTAGCTAGGTGTAGGTAAATAGAAAATTAGATATGTAATCCTGCCTCTCCTAGGCTCAAGAAACTTTTGTGGCTCCTTATGGCTTCTAGAATAACAAAGAAACCACTTTGGTAAGCAAAGTCCATTACATTCTTGCTCAAGCCAGGTTGTCCCAAGGCTGGCTCACTTTCCTTTCCTTCTCAAACTAGGTTGTAGCCATATTAGCCTACTTTTTGTTCCTTTAGGAGCTTCCAGGTTAGATATTTAAAATGTTTCATAACCTGGGTCCAATCCATGTTTGCAGCACATGTTATTCCCATTCATGCACTCTATGGTCTATGAAACTGGCCTTGCTGTTACTCATCATACTCCATTTTCTGCCCTATCAGTCTCCTGTGCTTAGAACTCACTCCTGAACCTTTGCCTCTTAGAATCCCAAGCATCCTTCAAAGCTCAGCTTGATGCATTCTACAAGAAGTCTTATTTACACATGCATATGTTGTTTTTCCTGGATTGAAGCTTCTCAACATTCTGGATAGATTCTGAATCTGAACCTAGGACCTAGTAAGTAATCAACAAATGCTTGATGATTGATTCTCCATATCTGACATTCCATATTCTAATTCTGTGCCTTTTACAAACTATTCTGGATGCTTGGAATAGTCTCTTTCCAAACTTTTACCTCCTAGAGTTCCTAGGTTCCTTCTCCTGGAAGTGTTTTCTGATTCCCCTAATTACTAGTGTATCTTCTTCCCTTATTAATCTGTGATTGTATTGTCCTAATAAAATGCTACATGGTACAGTCTTAATTTTGCCTTTGTGAGCTCATCTCCTACTGTGGTGGAGGTGTGGCTTACTACTTTTTAAAATGCATTTTAAAATTTCACTTAATTTCCATATTTAATTTTAAAAATATATTTCTTTTTTCTTTTTCTTTTAAAACTTTGCCTTCCATTTTAGAATCAATACTAATTATTGGTTCCAAGGCAGAAGAGTGGTAAGGGCTAGGCAATGGGGGTTAAGCTATTTGCTCAGGGTCTCACAGATAGGAAGGGTCTGAGGCCAGCAATCCACTGAGCTACCCAGCTGCTCTCAATATTTCTAATTACATGTAAAAACTAATGAAGTCTGATTTGTAGATCAAGGTTTAATACTTTTTGAATGAAGCCTCTCATTTTAAAGAAGGTACTGAGGCCCCACAGTAGACTTGCCCAAAGCTACAAAGCTATGTTGTGGCAAAATATGGGCTAGAAAGGAGATCTCAGCTATCTGACCAGTTGGTGCAATTTCACTATCACTAAGTTACTCTTCACCCTAAAACAGTTACTCTGCATACCTAGTCAAGAATAGAATGGGAGGGGGCAGCTGGGTAGCTCAGTGGATTGAGAGCCAGGCCTAGAGATGGGAAGTCCTAGGTTCAAATCTGGCCTCAGACACTTCCCAGCTGTGTGACCCTGGGCAAGTCACTTGACCCCCACCATTGCCTACCTTTACCACTCTTCTGCTTTAGAGCCAATAGACAGTATTGACTCCAAGATGGAAGGTAAGGGTTAAAAAAAAAGAATAGAATGGGAGTTCTTTGCCTAGTTTTCAATTTCTCTGCTATCTTTATGATTAAAGGATGATTTACCATCTCTCTAAGCACCTTTACAGAAAGCTGGGTGAGAACAGGGTAGTAGGTGAATACATAAAGAAGGGAAGAAGAAGCGGGAGACCGACAGAAAGGAGAGGCGAAAAGGAAAGAAAATAAAAGCTTGTTAATTAAAAAAGAAAGGGAAAAAATCATTCACGTCCCATGGGGTCAGGTGGGCGTGTGAAGGATATGGAGAAGGCGAAAACTCACTTCAAAGCCAGCGAAAGTATTGCAAGCCTTCGTGTGTGTGTGTGTGTGTGTGTGTGCACGCGTGTGTGTTCACACACTAAATGACCTAGTTATTTCTGCTTTCACTCAAAATGCTTGGGTGACATTCATCAGTGAATCTGAAACGAGCATACTAGCAAAGCTAAAAGTTACAAGTAGTGAGAAACTCTCTTACTGCCTTTAATCCAACTAGATTTGAAAATATGATTAAAAAACAACCAACCAGCCCCTGAAGTGAAGAAAAACTTTAGAACTGCAGAAGGTAAAAGCAGGATAGCCACTTCTCATCCCTGTTCCCTTCCTTTTCTCCACCCGCCACCCCATCCCCGCCTTGCATTTAGTAGAAGAGATCCTCCCTTCACCCAGAAACTCAACTTCATCCAGATAGAAGCATTCAAGATCATCCCTCTACAAACGCGCGGCGCACACAATTCCAGAGAAGTCAGAGTTCCCTGCTGCTCATCACCTTCTCCACCACATCCACTTAATGCCACTTACTTGCAGCTCTTGGAAGCACAGGACGCAGACTGTTGCTGAAGCCTTCCCAAAGGAAGAAAAAGCTCACACTGCATACACCCCTAGTGCTGAAGCCCCGCGCCTGCGCTTTAGCTTTGGAACGCTGCCCTGGAATGGGCGCCCTGAAGTTGTTGGTCTTGGACTTAGGAACTGTTGGTCATGTGAATTCCTCAGGCAGGGTTAGCAGCAGAGGGCGCGAACCGTCTGAAGGTCCCTAAACCTCTTGTAGCATCCCCTTTGCCCCGTCTTCCTCCGTCCCTCTCCCCCGCCCCCGCCCCAATCTTTGAAAATAAGCAATTTGGACCTTTGGGTGGGGCCGACTAGAACCTCTCGTGGGTAGGAAGAACGAGACAGGGTTGGGTCACTTCCATACAGCACTAGGTAGACAGTTCTTCTTGGGCTCCTGCATGAAGTTCAAGAGACAAAGTATTATCGAATTCCGAGGAGGATGGAGGAATTCCTCTGCTCTGCGTTGTCACCTGTGGGGTCCCGCAGTGCCCTTGAAAGCCACTGGGTGGCACTGGCAGGCCTAAGGCTTAAACAGAAGAGGGGAAGCCGGAAACAAGGGAGGGGAGAGGCAGACTGAGACAGAGACAGAGAGAGAGGGAGAGACCGATGGAGACCGAGACGAGGAGAGAGACAGAGAGAAAATAAAGAGGTTTGCGCGGTGTGGTGTGATGGAGGACTATCTAGAAACGTTTCAGAGGGGACACCTGTTTTAATAACGCTTGCCAACTCTGAATTGACAAGGGAATGGCAGTGGCTCCATTTACCTTTCATGTGACTCTCACAGACTACCACCATCCTCGAAAATTATACCAGGCATAGTTTGTTTTCTGTTATATTTACTAACAGAATTTCCATCCTTTTTTTGTAAAACCATTTTATGTGCATGTGTGAGCAGGAGTGGGGAATGGAGGTTGTTAAAGTGAGATTCCTTTGTAAAAGTGATTTTTGCTATTCATTCAACAATTTATTTTCCCAGTGCTTACCATTCTTAAGGCATTTAAGCTATTTTGGGGCATAAAAATAGGTATAATACATATAGCTGTAGTTGAGGCTATATTTCCATGGTCATCTACAGGTGAATGGGCTTTTACCAGGATGAGCAGCATTCTTGGAACGTACCTTTTCAAGTTACCAGAAACTAATAGAAAGGGGAACTTTTAGGTCCAACGATCTTGTCCACAACATGAGGAAACTGAGGTTCCAGAAAAGTGAAATGTCTTGTTTGAGATCCCACCGACACTAAGTAGAAAAACTAGGATTCAGACTCATATCCTCTAAATCTACCTCTTTTCCCAGTATACCATAGGGTCTGATAAACACTCAATTTTCCAAACATAAAGCACCTACTACATACAAGGCACTGAATGAGGTTCTGCAGATGCAATTATAGAGCTGAAAATTTTTTCAATTCCCATTTAATTTTATTTATTTTTTAAAATAATTAACTTATGTTTATTTTTTGTTTATTTATTTTGAATATTTTCCTATAGTTAAATGCTTCATGTTCTTTCTCTCTCTCCCAAACCCCCCTCCTATTTAATTTTAGCTTAAAAGATTTGCTTATGACACTTACCTTCAACAGCTCTTGAAAAACCTTTTGATGGTCAGGCCTGCTGATGTTAATCGTGGCAGAACCGAAGGGTTAAAAATAATCAGAAAAAAGTATTGTGTTATTTGGGAAGCTTACAAATATTGTAGTTGCCACTCCCTTGCAGACAAAAACCTGTATTAGGTTTGCTGCAACAAATATCTTATAGTTTAGAGATAGGAAATTTAAACACCTATAAGTGGTAAATCAGTTTCTTTGTGGGTAAGAATAAGGATACCAACATGACTATACTTTAGACCTCTTTGTCAATGGGAATTACACTACTTTTAAATCTTAAACTTTGTAAATTCTCTCCCTAACCATTTTTTTACATATTTGTCATTCAGTAAACCCACTCTTTTAATATTTTATTGATGCTTTAAAAATGACTCATTAGATATTATCATTATTATTTGATACAACCCAATTTTTTTAAACAGAAAATGAAATAAAATTCCAGGAAGGGAGAATGATTTGTCCAAGATCATACAAGATAATTTTGGCAGATCCAACATCTAGAGCCAGGATTTAAAGCCAGACCTCCCAACTCTTAGTCTTACCAATCTCTCCACTGGACCATATTCCTTTTCTTCCGTTGGTAGGGAAGAAAGGCCATAGAATATTTATGTCTTGATTGAGTGCTTGGAAAAAAACCCAGTCTCCTTCTAAAAGCATGCCCACATTTAGGATTTTTTTAAACAGGATCACCCCCAAAATATGAAGGAATAGTTTAAGATACTTTCTTCCCAACATCTTTTCCTAGAACTTAACATCTGACTTTAGAATGGTGTATATAGGAACTGCCTTCTCAATCTTTAAGTCAAGTTATTTAAAAGTGTAGTTTCTCTCTCTCTCTCTCTCTCTCTCTCTCTCTCTCTCTCTCTCTCTCTGTCTAATCTAGAGATTTTAGAATCTGAACACATTAGCAGGGTCATCATAGCCAAGGTCAAACCCCTTTTTATATAATCCCACCTCTATGTCCATCATGGCCAATTATCTCTGGCTTATGGAAAGGAAAGTTTCATATCTATGTCTCTGTGACAAAATTATGTCTGGTGTAGTACCCCAAATTTTAAAATGGCAAATAAAATGAAGCCATTTCTCCAAGTATAATATCATTTATTAATAGAGGTATACAAACTATCAGTAAAGGGCAGGTCAATGGCTATTTGTGCAGTGTCTTTTTACCTACGTATGTCATCCTGATTGGCTTTGGATTGACCTCCCTGGCAATCCTGATTGGTGGATATTTTAATGAGAAGGTGGGCTTAGAGTTCCCATTACTCATAGTTGGGAGGATAAGGACTACTCCTCACATGGACAGATCCCTACAAATTCCCAATAGCTAGACAAGTGTGTCTGACCCACACTTCTCTGGCTCTGAAATGGCATTTTTTTTGTTTATAGCTTAAACAAAAAGTAAAGATTATAGCTCAAGTAGATACTTTGGGGATTTGGGAATAATTACCCAACTCGGTTCCCTTGAGGAACAGTCTGATGTTCAGAAGTTGGAGTCTGAGGAAATGAATGGATTTACATAGAAATATTGCTAATAAATAATACAATCCAGCATTAATTTTCCTTACTGGAATTTCTAAATTCATATGCATAAATTCTTTCAATCTCATCTTTCCAATGAACTATTTCTTCCTCAGATTCTAAGCAAAGGCCAGACAACTGATAACATAATAAATCTATCACTTCCCAGGAAATAATTGAAGTTTATATTGGTTTTTCAGTGGAGTAACTTTATTAGTTAGAGAATAATGCTATTGAGAACCAAATTCTATGCTCAGTTATATTATAAACTAGTATATGTATATGAAGAAGAACAAATTATTTTTTTAAAGGAAATGATTTTCCAAAATGGTTGGATAAAATCACATCTCCATCAACAAGTATATTAATGGATGTCTTCCTATTATCTCTCCAACAGACAATTTCTGACTTTTATTGTCTTTGCCTGTTTGTGGGATGTAAAGTAGATTCTGAGAGTTTTTAAACATTTGCATTTATTTTATTAATGATTTGGAAGATATTTGTTTTCATATGCATATTTTACCTTAAATTTTCATCCTCTTGACTTTTGGTCACTTGACCAATCCCTGTTATCCCAGTTCATTTTTCCTACTTGTCTCCATAACTAGTTTTATTTCTCTCATTAGGATAAAGTATTTCACTAACTATGTCTATAGAAAACACTCAGTCTACCTCTTGTGTTTTTAAAAATCTCAGTATTAATTTTACATTTTTCTCCCTGGGTGGTAAATATTTTACTTTATTTGAAATGTCATTCTTTTTTTCTAATTTGAACTAATTTTGATCTTTGCTTTAACAATGTAGTAGTTTAGTAGTTGTATGTCAAAAACTGATTGTGGTATGACTACCATATCAGCAATAAGTTGTTCCTTGAGAATTAAATGCAATTATTTTCACTTTTTTTGTGATGCATTTAGTGCTTACCATGTCTTTGTGACCTGGTAATTCATTCTAATTCATTCTAATTTTTAATTTAATGCATTTTAATTCACAAAGAACAACTCATTACTGATATAGTAGTCATACCAGAGTAAGCTATCTATGTTTTTTTTTTCTTCTCCCTGCAAAGTGGAAATTCTATTTACAATTTGTCTATTATTTTAACATATTTGTATGTTGCAATGCAACATGCAAATATATAACATTTGTAATAGTTTAAATATATTTATTTTTAAATATCAAATATTAAAATTTCCTTTTTCATCATTAAATTTTTTATTAAAATATGGAATCTTAACAAATATGAATGTTGTCTTTGTCCATAAGCTTCCTTTATCTTTTCTGTATCATTGTAATTTTATTATATGTGCTGCCAAAATGAACTCCTGTTCCTTATTCCTGATCTATGTTTTTAAAAAAAATTTAAAAAAGTTTTAAACCCTTATCTTCTGTCTTGGAATTAATACTGTGTATTGGTTCCAAGGCAGAAGAGTGGTAAGGGCTAGGCAATGGGGGTTAAGTGACTTGTCCAGGATCACACAGCTAGGAAATGTCTGAGATCAAATTTGAATCCAAGACCTCCTGTCTTTTGGGCCACCCAGCTGCTCCTGCTGATTTATGTTTTCAAGCATTCACTGTTCTTACTGAGTAAGAATAAGTATTAAAGTCACTAGGACTAAAAGTATGTGCAGATTTAATTTGGAGGCTTTCTGGAATTCCTCATATAATTTCTCTACTTCATTTCCTGTAGCAGATGGTAGTGCTTGAATTGTTATTATTTTCATAGTGATCTTTTTGTAAATACTTTAGATCAAAAGTTGTCAGAAGGTGTGAACAAATTGTTCTCAAAAGAATTGCTAATTATTAGCAATCATATAAAAGAATTCTCCAGATATTTATTTATTCATTTATTTTTAATAATATTTTATTTTTCCCCAATTACATATACATTTTTTTCAAACTTCATTTCTTTAGAGTTCCACATTCCTTCCATCCCACTCTTCCTTCTCTTCTGCCAATCCCCCTCCTTGGAACAGTAAGCAATCTGATATAAATTTTACAAATGCAATTGTGTAAAACATTTTTCCATAGTCATTTTGTGGAAGAGATATCAAACCAAAAAAAAGGAGAAAGTGAAATGTAGTATGTGTCAGTCTGCATTCAGACTCCATCAGTTCTTTCTCAGAGGGAAGATGACATTTTTCGTCATGAGTCTGACATGTCTTGGACCACTTCATTGCTGAGAATAACTGGGTCATTCGCAATTGTTCATCAAAAAATATCATTGTTATTGTGAACAATGTTCTTCACTTCACCTTGCATCAGTTCATGTAAGTCCAGATTTTTCTGAAATCATCTTGCTCATAATTTTTCATAGTACAACAGTATTCCATCAAATTATATACCACAACTTGTTCAGCCATTCCCCAACTGATGCACAACCCCATAATTTCCAATTCTTTGCTACAACAAAAAGAGCTGCAATAAATATTTTTGTACAAATAGGTCATTTTGTCTTTTTTTGTTTTACCTCTTTGCAATACAGAAGTTATATTACTGGATCAAAGAGTATGCATAGTTTTAGAGCCCTGTGGGCAAAAACTGCCAATAATTTTAGCAAAGTAGCAGGATATAAAATAAACCAACAAAAATCATTAGCATTTTTATACATTACTAACAAAGGCCTGTAAGAAGAGGTAGAGACTCCCATTTAAAATAACCAGAAACAGAATAAAATACTTGAGTATACCTGCCAAAACAATCCCAGGAACTACGTGAACATAATTATATACTTTCTCCACAGTCAGATTTAAATAATTTGAGAAATTTAATTGTTCATTGGTGAGCAGAGCCAATATAAATGAAATGAAAATCCTAACTAAATGAATTTATTCAATGCCATCCTAATTAAATTAAAAAAATATTTTATTGAGCTAGAAAAATAATGAAAAAATCATTTCAAACAACAAAAGATCAAGAATATAAAATGAATCAATGAAAAAAATTAAAGAAAGTCTAGCACTACTAAATTTTAAACTTTTACAAAGTAGTAATATAAAAAACTACCTGGTATTGATTAAGAAATAAAAAAAAAGTAGAGCAGTGGAACAGAATAGATATTCAACAAGCAGTAGTAAAAATATTATAGTAACTTTGTTTTTGACAAAAATATAAATCCAAGTTTTGGGGATAAGAATTCACTATTTGGTAAAAATTACTGGGAAACTAGAAAGTAGTTTCATAGAAACTAAGTATAAGACCAATATCTTACACCATTCACTAAGATCAAAATGGATGGATGACCTAGATAGATATAAAAGGAGATATTATAAACAAGTTAGAAGAACAATAAACATATTACCTACCAGAATTATGGAGAGGAGAGGAATTTCTGAGTAAACAAGAGATGTAGAATATGGCAAGATATAAAATGATAAATTTATTCCATTAAATTGAAAAGTTTTTGTATAAATAAAACTAATGTAGTCAAGATCAGAAGAAAAGCAGAAAATTGAGGGAAATTTTTATTGAGAGCTTTTCATATCTAAAATATAGAGAGAACTTTGTCAAATTTATAAGAATAAGAGCCATCACCTAATTAATTAATGGTCAAAAGATATGAATAAACATGTCCTTTTTTTTGGATGAAGAAATCAAAGCCATGTATAGTCTTATGGGGAAACACTTGTGGGACTTAAACATAACTGGGTTTAGAGAAAGGGGAGAAGAAGGACTGATTGGAAAGGGCTAACAGACTGGAACTAACAATCTGGGAAAACACAAACCCCACCAAAGTACAAGGAATAGGAAGTTATGGATTGGTAGTTGATACCAACTGCCACCACAGATCCACTTAGCCTGGGAGTCTGTGAAACTAACATGTAAGTAGCCTGGGACCAAAGAATTATAAAATACAGGTTTAATACAGTCTATAAGGTTGTAGATAATGTAGAGGTCACACTTAACCTAAAACACTAAGGATCAAATTCAGGGTTAAAAGTTGAAGTTCTGGGCCACCCCTACACTACACTAAACAGGCAGTTGAGACACAAGGGACAAATGGGATCTCATGTAGATGGTCAATAGATCTTGATCAGAAAGTAGTCCAAGAATACTCCAAGAGCACAGGAACCAGTCAAATAACTCTTCAGAGAAAATCAGGGAGATGGGCTTTGCTTGTCCACCAAGCAAGTCAGAAATCTCAGCCTCTACTCCTTGATCCTGGTAGTTGTAAGGTCCCAGGTGTTGCTTAGAGATCCCCCAAATCCACAGATCTCTCAGGTCATTGGTTTCCCAACTCCTTCAAAACCCCAACTGCCTTTTAGAGAGATTCTACTGTGTTCCAGGTTGGAATCTCAGCTCCTGCCTGCCTTTCTCAGCTTCCAAAATGCCTTAAAACCTATTTCCCTCTTACAATAGCTATATGAAAAAAAAACGCTCTGTCACTACTGATTAGAGAAATGCAAATCAAAATAATTCTGAAATATTATCTCACATGATCAGATTGGCTAAAATGTTAAAATGACAAATCTTGAAGGCAATGTGAAAAAAAGGGGGCAATATACTGTTGATGTAACGGTGACTTGATCTAACCATTTCAGAGAGCAATCTGGAATTATGTCCAGAGAATTCTAAAACTGTACATAGTATGTATACAGAAAGAACCAGCAATAATTTTTCTGTGTCTACACAGAAAAAATATTCCTGGTTCTTTCCTCAAGGAGATCGAGGAAAAAGGAAAATAACTTGTATTTTCCAAAATATTTGTGGCAGTTTTCTTTCTGTAGGCAAAGAATTGGAAAATGAGAGAATGTCCATCATTTGGAGGATGTCTAAATGAATTGTGATATATTATTGTGATAGAATACTTCAATGCTGTAAGAAACAATGAATGGATTAATTTTTGAAAAATTTGGAAGGACCTACACATAATAATGAAAAAAATGAAATGTGAGGAACCAAGATAGAACATTATGTATAGCTACAGAATTAATATTTGAAGAATGACTTGTGAATGTCCATCTCCATGTAAAGAACTAATAAAAAGAAACATAAAAGGTGTTATATATACATCTTTTTAATTTAAATTTATCCATTTGTTTGTAACATTAAAATATCCAATTAACTGTCTCTCCCTCCCTTCCCACCATTAGAGAAGGCATCATTTGGCAAAAAGAATATATATATATATATACATACATACATACATATATATATATGTATACACACACACACATAAAAACTTGTTTTACTTATTTCTATTTATCAATTCTTTCTCTGGAAGTGGACATACATAAGTCATTCTCCAAATAATATTTTTGTTGTTGTTTATAATGTTTTCTTGGTTATGTTTATTTCACTCTTCATCATTTCATGTAGGTCTTTTCACATTTTGCCAAAAGTAATCTGTTCCTCATTTCTTACAGCACAGTTGTATTCCATCACAACCATATGCCACAACTTATTTAGTATTCCTCAATTGATGGTCATTGCTTCAATGTCCAATTCTTTCCCATCTCTAAAAAAGCTTCTATATATATTTTAGAACATATATATTATTTTTTTTCCTGATCACCTTAGGAAAAAACCTAATAGTAGTATTGTTGGGTCAAAAGCTATACAGTTTTATAATTTTTTTGCACATAATTCCAGATTGCTCTCCAAAATGATTGGATCAATTCACAGTTCCACCAACAGTGTATTAGTGTTGTAAGGGTAAAAATAAATACTCCAAATATTTTAAAATTTATAGGGTTTAATAAAACAAAGTAAGAGAGAAAGGGGTTCCTTCAGTCGAGTGAGTAGAGGACAAAAAAGAAGTCAGAACCCAAGCAGTCTGCTGCCCTCCAGTCCAAGCCCCCAAACCCATGCAGTGTGGGGTTCAGCAAATTTATATAGAAACCCATTCAGGGAGTCAACACAGGGATTCAAGTAAAGGGAACCACAGGAAGAGTAAAGAATGCTGGGAAATGAAGTCCCCAGGGTACAAATTTTTAAAACATACAGTGTCTCCATTTTTCCACATTCTCTCAAATATTTATTATTTTGCCTTTTTATCATTTAAGGCAATCTGATAGGTATGAGATGATATTTCAGATTTGTTTTGATTTGCATTTCTCTAATCAATAATGACAGAGCATTTTTCATATAGTTATATGTAGTTTTGATTTCTTCATCCAAAAAATGTTGGTCATATCTTTTGATCATTTATCAATTAGGGAATGGCTCATATTCTTATGTATTTAACACAATTATCAATACATTTTGGATGTGAGACCTCTATCTGAAAAACTGTCTATAATTTTTTCTTTACCAATTTCCTTCTAATTTTGGCTATATTAGTTTTATTTGTACAACTCCTTTTCAATTTAATGTATTCAAAATTATCCATTTATATCTCTCAATGCTTTCTCTCTCATATATTCATAAATTCCTTTTCCATCCATAAGTTTGAGAGATATGTTCCTTGTTCTTCTAATTTGCTTGTGATTTCTCCATTTATGCTTATGTCATATATCCATTTTGATGTTATCTTTGTAAATGGTATAGAGATATTGGTCCATACTTAGGTTCTGCCATATTGCTTTCTAGTTTTCCCAATAATTACTACCAAATATTGAATTATTTTCCCAAATAGTTGGATCTTTACTTTTGTCAAATACAAAGTTACTATAATCTTTTACAACTATTCACTGTATATCTGTTCTTATCTATTTTTCTATTTCTTAGCCAGTACCAGATAG
This sequence comes from Gracilinanus agilis, assembly GCF_016433145.1. Taxonomy (NCBI): domain Eukaryota; kingdom Metazoa; phylum Chordata; class Mammalia; order Didelphimorphia; family Didelphidae; genus Gracilinanus; species Gracilinanus agilis. Next base: position 513,557,437 of record NC_058130.1, on the reverse strand, counting down.
TTTTGATAATTACTGCTTTTATAATGCACTTCAAAATCTGGATCTGCTAAATCTCCTTCCTTTATATTTTGAAAATTATTTCTTCTGGTATTCTTGATCTTTTGTTTTTCCAGATGAATTTTTTATTATTTTGTTAGCTCAATAAAATATTTTTTTTTGGTAATTTAATTGGAATGGCATTGAATAAGTAGGTTAGTTTAGGTTGGATCGTCATTTTAATTATATTGACTCTGCCCACTCATAAACAATGATTATTTTTCTAATTATTTAAATCTGACTTTATTTGTATAAAATGCTTTAAAATTATGTTCATACAGTTTCTGTGTTTGTTTTGGGTCTTTTTTGTTAGTCTATCTATGATTATTTTAAGTGTATATATGTGTATATAATTAATAAGCTTGGACCATTTGCTTCTTATAGGCAAAAATTATATTTTTAAACCTTAAGAATGATATAATTAACTGGGTGGTTTGAAGGAGCATCTATAGCTAAAATTTTTGAGTGTGAATTAAATATAATGGGATAGGTTAAAAAATAAATTTGCATGGAGAAGCATAAATTGGAATAGTTATCTCATATAAAAGAGGGATGAATTAAATAAATATTACAGTGAAAAGAAGGAGGAGATAGAGAACTGGGAATGTTAATATCTTATTCTCATTGGAGTCTGGTCAAAAAAGGAATAATTCATACATAGAGAAGGATAAACTTTTTCTTTGCTTATAAGGAACTAGGAAGGCAAGGGACAATAAGTAAGAGAGGGAGTATTAGAAGGGCATATAAAATAAGAAAAAAAGAAGGCAAAGAAATAAGATAAGGGAAGGAACAATAGAGGTCATTTATATTAAGAAATAAGAAGGTAAGAGAGGGATGAGGGAGAGACCCATAAAAGGATAAATAGATTAACCTCTAGGAAGGTAAGGGGAGAAGACAAGGGAGGGTACTTTAGAAGAATGTAAACTCCTTTCAAATAGGAATGGTTTTATTCTTTGTGTTTATAACCTAGTGCCTTAGCACTTTGCACTCTTAAAAATGCTTGCTAATTAATTAAAAATGTGTTATTAAATTTAATTTTTTCTAATTCTTTTAGTATAAAGGTCAAACTTTTTGACAAATAATAATCTCTAAATATGCTATTTTATTTTTTATTATTTTATTCATAGGTGTATTTATTTTGCCTTTGGTTTCTATTGTTTAGGATTAGCTGTAAATAGAATATTATGGGATCCCTCTCCCTTGCTCCCCAATTACTCAGTCGCCTTTCTTTTTTTGTAGAACATCTGTCTTTTTTCATTGATCATTAAACACAGACTTGCAAAATAGGTCATTTTGATCAAAGCTTGACTTCCTCTATTTTTTTTTTTGCAATACTTTATTCCATTCCCTTCTTGCTTTGTTATGGTTGCAGAATAAGCTTGTTTTGTCTTTCTCCTGGTTGCTTAAAAATTTTGTTGTTTTTCATTGGAATTGCCAAGTCTAATCCTACATTTCTTGGACTTTGAAGCATAAGTTGCTGTTTTTTAAAAAGTCAGTTCTTTGGTATCAGTATCCAGAAAGCCTGGACAGTTTTCTTATTTTCTGCAGAAAAGCATCATTTTTAAGATATTAATATTTTAAAATATTTGTCATGTTCTTCTGGAGACCTATTGTCCCTGAGTTCCCTCATCAAGACTAGTCTCATTGACTTGTGTAGAATTTATGCATTCTTTAAAGAGTTATTTTTTGATTCTTTTCTAATAAATTTCCCCAGTTTCTCTATATTTTTTGTTTAGAATATGTTAAATTCTTTGTTACAGAGATTCTCTATGATGAATTTAATATTTTTGTGGCATCCCAGATGTATTCTAATCTTGAAGGTATTATTTATGTGTTAATATTGTAACCTTTGTGCTCAGGTACCAGATTCATCATCATATTATTTCTCCATCATTGTATTTAATTGATGTTCTATTAATTCTGACCACTTTCTAAACCTACAGTCCAAAGGTCAAGAGAATTCCTGGATAGGACATTAGCTGCCACAGGGTCCTAGCAGATCAGATTCCTTACCAGGTCACATGTTTGATCAATCTCCTCCTCTTTGATCTTGTGGTTGTCAATTGAGCCAATGTTAAATAATATGCCATATCACATGTTCATTAGCTACTTCCCATTTCCATGGATTGGAATCTTACAGTGATTGATTTAAAAGATTGTTTCTTCCATATTCTTCTTTCCCCATGAAGTGAGGTAAACTAAGTCATTGTCCAGAAAACCCGTTTTTCCCTGGGGAAAGTAGAAATCAGAAATGAGCTTTCCTGTGAAGATCAGTCAGCTCAGAACCAAAACAACACAGTCAGGATCCATGAGAAAGTAACTTCCTATACTGCCTCACAGTCCAAGATATCCTGGAAAGTCTTGGACCCCATGCTACTAACCAAAATAGATTCCAGACAATAAAGTTTGCTGACTTCATCAAGGTTATGTCTCAGTAATGAACTTTGCTTTGTATCCTGCACCCTATAAAAACTGCACTGTATTTTTTTTTAAATCCTTACCTTCGGTCTTGGAGTCAATACTGTGTATTGGCTTCAAGGCAGAAGAGTGATAAGGGCTAGGCAATGGGGGTTAAGTGACCTGCCCAAGGTCACAAAGCTAGGAAGTGTCTGAGGTTAAATTTGAACCTAGGACCTCCTACCTCTATGCCTGGCTCTCAATCCACTGAGCTACCCAGCTGCTCCCTGTAATTTGTATCTGATGCAGCTTTTCACTAGGAAAGTGCCCTGGCCAGAAAATATAATTATAATTAAATATTGGTTCCATTAATCTGAACTTCTGGGTGCCCAGACTCCCTTTATGAAGTGCACCACTTCACCCAGAGGAGTGCCATAGATTTGCTTTTTCAGTTCCATTCATAAATTTTAAAGCACCTTTTAACCTTTTAAAATGAGTGGCAAGTCCTATCTCAAGGAATGAAAAACAGCACCACCTTATGCCAAAAATTTGTTGCCCAAGCCCTGGAAGAAGTAAGGGAAAAATATAAAAAGGAATATATCTGCCAATATTTAGATGATAAGATACTAGTGGCGCCATCTAATAACATACTTTAGGATATGCTAGTGGACACAGAAGCAGCTTTAACAAAAGAAAAACTGGTAATATCTCCTGAGAAAATTAAAATTAAATCTCCTTATAAACAGGCACAATTGTTTGTGCACAGGAGATTAACCCGCAAAATATAAGAGATTCATAGCGATTGCCTAAAAACTCTAAATGATTTTCAAAAATTAATGGGTTATATAAATTGGCTTAGGTCTTTTCTAAAAATAACCACAGGGCAATTAGAAAATTTATTTGCCACTCTGAGGGGAGACCCTTCACTTTCCTCACCCAGAGAACTTTCACCTGAGGCTGAGATTGAATTATAAAAAATTGGAAGCAGCTTTGTCAACAGCCAGATTATTTAGAATTGACCCTTCTCTTCCTTTAGTAGCCTCAGTCATAAGTACAAGGTACACATTCATTGGTGCATGATATCAAGGAGACCATATAATTGCATGGTTGCATTTATCTAATCAGCAAACCAAATCCCTCACTAGGTATTTAGAACTTAAGGTGTTAGTAATTACTTAAATCAGAAAAAGGTCTCAACAACAAATTGGTTGTGATCCTAATACCATTCATCTCCCTATCACACAGGTACAGGTACAACATTTATTTGCACAGTTTCTACCATGGCAAATTGCTCTTGCAGATTTTACAGGAAAGACTGATAATCAGATTCCTAGTAACAAAATATTACAATTTGTAAAATTGGCTCTTATTATTTTTTCAAAAATAACATCTATGCATCCTATTATTAATGCTGTAAATATCTTCACTGTTGCATCAAAAAATGGTAAAGCAGGAGCAGTTGTGAATAATCCTGTGATGTTAATGCACCCACAATATAGTTCCCCACAAAAAGCTGAATTAGCAGCAGGCAGGAATATACTTAAGGATGTCATAGAACCTTGTAACATCATATGTGATTCCTTTTATGTTATGAATTCAGTTAACTCCCTAGAATTAGCAGAAATCAAACCTGTCCAAGATGAAGAATTATTATTTTTATTTCTAACCCCGCAAACTATAATCCTGAAAAGACAAAACGCAATTTTTATAACACACATTCATTCTCACACGAACCTCCCCAGACCTCTGTCTGAGGGAAATTCAAAAGTGGATGCTTTAGTAGCCTCTGCTTTTCAGGAGCGGTTAATTCACACTCTTTTTTTACATCATAATGCCAAATCTCTTTAATCACAATTTGATATAACCAAAAGACAGGCAAAAGAAATAATTCAGTAATGCAGTTCTTGTGCACCTTTTTCTTCCATTCCCCTTCCAGTAGGAGTAAACCTCTGAGGCTTAAAAGCCAATCAACTATGGCAAATGGATGTAACTCAATATGCTCCTTTTGGGAGACTAAAATATATACAAATTGTTGATACCTTTTCTTATGTTTTATGGACTAAAGCTCAAAATGGAGAAGTATGCAATGTTATTGCACATTTTAAAAATAATCTTGCACATTTGGCCACTCCAAAAGAGTTAAAAATTGGAATAAAAATGATTATATAAGCAAGAGATGGGCACAATTGGACAAATCATGGAACATCTCTCTTAAGGCTAGTATCCAAGAAAATTCTAAAAGACAACCAGTTGGAAAAAAGGGCTAGAAGAAATTTGAAAGTCCAAATTAAAAAAAAAACAAAGGGATATTATCTGACACCTTATAACAAACTATTTCCAAGAAAAATATATTTAATATTTTAATATTTAATATTTAATAAAATAATATTTAATAAAATCCAATGAGTCTTTCATTTGGGTTCAAGGTTTTGCTTCTATTTTTACAGATATCAGGAATCCATGGGAGAAATCCAGAGAAAACCATCCCAGAGAGCAGAGAAAGCAGATGTCTGTTCAGCACCAACCACAGCACAACACAGCCACCAGACACCAGAAAAGCAGCAGATGAACAAACAAGGCACAACCGCTGACTTAAGGACAGGTCTAATGAACCATCCACACAGATGAACTTTTACTAAGAGGCAGTTTACCTGCAAAAGACTATTATTAATTTGCTTACAGACATTCTATTCTAAAAGTATATGGGTATTTGTTGTAAGATCAACTCTTTTCATGTACCTACAAACTTCAAATTGTATTGTTTAATGTATAACTTGTAATTATTTTTGTTGGAATTGTTACATGTTACTCAAATTTGATCTTAAAAACAAATTTTACAATTGGAGATGTTATAACAGTACATTGGATACTGTTCAATTGAAACATAAATTTTTTATATTGTCCAAAAATGCATATATGATAATTCTCTTAACCTATTTATTTGATATTTACAAAAAGTATGCCTTTACTAGAATCAGGCTTGTATAAAAACCTATTTGGCTTGAAATTACATTTTTAATTGAAAGGGAGATATAATGGTTCTACATACATACAGAATGTTATGATTTTAGAAATATTGGTACTTTTAAAAACTCTCATTCATTGTTGTTCTAATGTTTTTTGAAAAGCTTTTACATGGCGAAAAAATTTTTATACACTCACATTGTGAATCATGGTCAATTTAAATTAGGGAAATAGAAATCATTTTTCAACAAAAATCCTTTGTGTTACACACCTGCTTAGTTAAAACATTGCCATATGGAATGTGAGCAATGAGTTTAAAATTTTTGTATTAATTTTATTTTTAATAAAACATTTGATTTTTATTCTTTTCTCTTATCCTTTTTCCCCAATTATTTTTCATATTATTTTCCCCATATTTTAAAGTACTTGAAATACTTTGAAAAAAGTATTAATATTTTGATCCTGGAGAACAAGTTTACAATATCTATAAGCTTTAATATATATATATATGTGTATATATATATATATATATATATATATATATAT
>NC_058130.1:513532182-513546539 GCF_016433145.1 Gracilinanus agilis | reverse complement strand
CTCTCTCTCTCTCTCTCTCTCTCTCTCTCTCTCTCTCTCTCTCTCTCTCTCTCTCTCTCGCCCTTACCTCTTGGCTTGTCAGCTTCTTTTCATGTGTAGTATCCCCACATTAGAATGTAAGTTCTTTGAAGGCAGGAATTATATTTCTGTTTTTATATATATTCCCAGTGCTTAGCATGGTGTCTGGTCTTTAATAAATACTTATTTAATTTGACTTGTAAAGAGCTTCACATTCCCTACTCCCCACACAAAATATTACACAAATATAGTGGTTGGGGAGATTGAGCAAATAGAACAGAATCAAAGACTCTCAGAGTCTGACAGGATTTCAGAGGTCATCTAGTTCAATTTGTGCCTGATTGTCTTTCTTTTCAAACAAATCAAACAGTTGATCTTTGGGCTTCTGGTTGAATTCCTCCAGTGATGAGGAACCTCTCCCTAGCAGTCCATTACACTTTTAGAAAGTTCTAATTGCTAAGAAGTCTTTTTCACAGAAGTAAAAAAGCACTTTTCATCTTTCACCCATTGCTTCTTGTTCTGTACTCTGTGGCCAAAGAGGACAAGGCTAATCCTTCAAGAAAATTATCATCCCCCCTCTCCTCCCCCTCCTTGCCTTCTCTAGGCTAAATATCTCCAGGTTTTTCCATTTATCCTTGTATGCTGGGACCATTTTGATTGCCCTTCTCTGGATGCTCTTAAGTTTATCAGTCACTTTCCTAAAATTTGACACCTAGAACTAAACTCATCATCCCACAGATGCTTGGACCAGAGCAGAGTAATAAACTTCAATGTCTTCCTATTGCCTCTAGGATCAAACAAAAACTCCTCTCTTGCTTTTTTGACTCTTCACATTCTGGCTTCAACCTATCTAAAGGCCTCATCGTACAATATTCTCATTTTGTGATTCAGCCAACCTGATCTCTCTTTTCCTCACTGGGACAATCTGTCTCCCATCTCTGTGCCTTTTCACTAGTCATCTCTCATATCTGCAATGTACTTACTTCTTACCTCTACTTCAGAGAATCATTCTTCCTTCATGATGCAACTTAAGCACATTCTTCAATATGAAGATGTAATAATCTTTCATCGAGCATTCTCTAGTACCTCTCTATATCTAGGGCCTACCTTTATCTAGTACCAGTGATTCTAGTATCCTCTCTCCTGATTCTAATATCCTCTCCCACTTTGTATTTGTTTGAAATCATTCTCTTAATTGATCTGCAATTATCCCCTTTCTATTTATTCTGTCTATATTTATGGTATATTCCCTCTACCCACTCCCATCCCATGCTTAGAATGTAAACTCTTTGAAAGTAGAGAATATTGGGGGTAGCTCTGATCAGGGGATGGAGAGCCAGGCCTAGAGATGGGGATTTCTGGGTTCAAAGCTGGCCTCAGACACTTTCTAGCTATGTGACTCTAGGCAAGTCACTTAACCCCATTGCCCAGCCCTTATTGCTCTTCTACCTTGGAATCAACACACAGTTTTGATTATATGACAGAAGTAAATGGTTTTTTTGTGTGTGTTTTTTTAAGTAGGGAACACTTAATTTTTTATTTTTGAATCCTTAGGGCCAAAGCAATTAAGTGGAACAGTGCATAGAGTGCCAGTCCTAGAGTCAGGAAGAACTGAATTTGAATCTGGCTCAGAAACTTACTAGCTCTGTGTGTGACCCTGGGCAAATCACTTAACCCTTTTTGCCTCAGTTTCTTCATCTCTAAAATGAGCTGGAGAAGGAAATGACAAACTACTTCATTATATTGCCATGAAAACTCCAAATGAGATCACCAAGAATTGGACAGAATTGAATACGACAATAACTTTAAGAGTTAACTCTGTGACTGACATAGTAGGTATAGAAGGTACATAACAAATGCTGGCTTATTAGCTGATTGACTACTAAATCCTTGTTCTGGACATTGTTCCTCCTTTAGTACAGCCTAAAATCAGGTTAATTGTTTAAGTTAGTATAGCCCATTATTAACTCATATTAAGCTTGTAATCTACTTCAAGCCTTTTTGTTATTATTGTTGTTGAAGAACTGATTATATCCCCATACTTCTCTTTCTTATCTAGTCAGATATTGAACTCAAATTATACCTATTAAATTTATTCCTATTAAATTTGGAGCATCTAAGTGGTTCTATGGATAGAAACCCAGACCTGGAAACAGGAGGTCCTGGGTTCAAATCTGGCCTCAGATATTTTCTGGCTCTCTGACCATGGACAAATCACTTAATCTCTATTGCCTAGCTTTTATCACTCTTTTCTGCCTTGGAACTAATATGTACTATTGACTCTTTTTTCATATTTTATTATTTTACTAGGAATAATTTCAAGTGGGTTATGAAGAAAGTAATTCATTATTGAGTTTGATGAATTTTCCAAAATCTCTTAATGAAGATATGTTCACTGATAAACAATAAAGCATCAGCTGAATGTCATACACTGGGCAAAAAGTCAGACTGATGCCCAAAGCAAAGACAGAAGGTAAGAGTTAAAAAAAATTGTTTTGCCTAATATTCTAATAAATTGAGCTCTTCTGGATCCTGTCAACCAATGTTAGTTATCTATCTTTCCTAATTTTGTGTCATCTGCAAATTTGATAGTGCAAGTGCCAGTTATTGAAGGCGTTCCTCATACATATCAAATAGTTCATGCCTCCCTGTGTTGTTGTTCAAGTGATACCTCGTCTAGAACCCATTTTTTTCTCCCCTAGACCTCTGTTTTCATATTCTTGATCCTCCAATATATTAGTATTTCCTCTTGAAATTTTCTGTATTTTGTATTTCCTTATGTACATGCTGTATCTCTCAGTATAATACAAGTATAATCTTTCCCTGGAGGCAGCAGGGGCTTTGTTTTGGCTGCTGTATACCAGGTGACACAGTGGATAGAGTGCCAAGCCCAGAGTCAGGAAGGAAAACCAGAGTTCAAATTCATCCTCAGGGGATAGCTGGGTAGCTCAGTGGATTGAGAGTCAGGCCTAGAGATGGGAGGTCCTAGGTTCAAATCTGGCCTCAGATACTTCCCAGAGGTGTGATCCTGGACAAGCCACTTGACCCCCATTGCCTACCCTTACCACTCTTCTGCCTTGGAACCAATGTACAGTGACTCTAAGATGGAAAGTAAGGGTTTAAAAAATTCATCCTAAAACACATGTGACTTGGTACAAATCACTTCACTCTGCCTCAGTTTCCTCATCTATAAAAGGAGATAGAGAAGGAAATGACAAGCCACTCTGGTATCTTTACCAAGAACACCACCCCAAAAAGGGGTCAAGAAGAGTCAGATATGATTAAAAATGACTAAACAAAAATATTGTTAGCACCTTGCCCAATGTGTTACACAGGTAGGTATTTAAGAAATATTGATTTACTATACTTGAGCTGAATCAGAAGATTGTTGAATAACACCAATTCTTGTGCCCATTTTTATTACTACTAAAGAAATCCTTCATTTACCCCTGGAGTCTGGAGTTTATTCTTGCAACTTGGCTGCTTCTGCCCATGTTCTTGCCATTGATGAATGTCTTGGAACTTTTGTTGTCTTGAAACAAATGTTGTCATTTGCAGAGATACCAGTACCCTCTAAGCAGAGCCTGGATCTTTATTTAGAGTCTTGCTCTCTCCTTTAGCTCCTTGTTGAATAGACATGGATGTCTAGCTGATGTCTCAAAATCAACATGCCCGAAATTGAACTTCCTATCTTCCATTCCAAAACCTATTTTTTCTCCCAAGTTTTCTTAATTCTGTTGATGGTAATATGGGCTGACATGTCCCACAAACATTGTCAAGTTGCTGTATACAGTCAAAAGAACATAGAAACAATAACTAATTGATTAGTATGGGGCTACCTTCCAGATAAGATATAGGAGTTGTTTAGATTTGCAATTATGAGAAAACTCCTCATCAGTCTTTAGAGATAATCTAGGTCCTTGGTTGAGGTCTCTGGGTAGCAAGTACAGGTGGTTCAGATCCCCAGTCACACAGGACTAGGTTCAAATAATGCTCAATTTCCATATTCACTGCCTTCCTTAGAATCTGTTCAGAAAAAGAGCAAAATTTGACTGAAATTTGCCTCAGGATATTTAACATATCATGAGCATCCCATTTACATTGCCATTATCTCTCCCCATTCCAGTGGGCAAACAGAGTGAGTCATGGGTAAAGCCATACAGATCAAAATGGACCATGGGTAAAGTAACATCAGTTCCTTGGGATCGACAGGGCAACAACTGCCCAAACAAATGACTCCTCCTTAATAACAAAACAAGATAAAAGCATTCCTGAGAACTCCCACCCATACTGACTTTTACCTTTTAACTTTGCTTACCCTCTTACATTACCTTACTTACATACTTACTATACTAGCTTCTCTGTTACTATATTCTTTTATAACAAAGCTTGTTTCCTCCCTATGGTGTCAGTTTGAGCTGTCAATGAATTCTTTGGATGAGACCCAATCAACATTGCCCACATCATTTTTGGCGCCCAAACTTTGGCAATTTGTCTCCATTTATCATTGGCTCAACTTACTCCGTCCTGATATAAGCTTGTTCCAGGTCCCCCATCCTACCACTCCACTTATTCCTTGCCTTGGGGCTTTTTTCTTTTATCTCTGAGCACGCTGAGACATGGATTGGGCTGTGACAGTCAGCAAGTTCCAATAAGTGGGGAATGCTCCTTTGGAACTCTAAGTTTAAGGTTACAGTGAAACTTTCTTTGCTGCTATGCCTCTGGCCAAGGCAGACTACTTCTGTGACTGTTTAAAGGCCAGGCAGAGCTCATTCTACTGCTGCATCTTTTTTTTTTAATACTTTTTTTTAAATACTCCTTCTCTCCTATTTCCTGTTTTTGGGGCTTTGGTAAGTAGCCACTGCACCTGTCTCTGTGTTCTTTACTATGGGACAAGTTTCTTTAATCCCATGGGACTCTCCAATAGGCTATCTCCTTTCCAATTGGAAAAGGTTGAATCTGCAAGATTTAAGACAGAAATGCCTTTTATTTTACTGCAATAATGCAAGGCCACAATATCCTCTAGAATTTGGAGAAGTATGGCCAGTAAATTGGGACCCTAAATTATAATACTATCTTGCAATTAGATTTGTATCAAAGAGGGAAGGAAAATGGATAGAAATCCCAAACATTCTAGCTTTCATGGCACTAGCACAGGACTCAAAATTCGAAGAACAATGAAGGATATGCTTTGTCAGGATATATTTCTTTCCAGAACACCCCCCATGCCACCCCCTGATGTCCTAGATGATTCCCTCCTGAACCCCCCAGGAAAACCCTTCTTGCCAGCAACTTCCCCACCTTCCATCTGGTGGGCAGCTTCAAACCACTCCTCCTCCCCATATAGCACTTTCTTTGATCAGTCTCCCCCTCGTTCTTCTTTGTCCTCTCCGCTCTGTATCAACAACTCCCATGGTAGCTGATACCCAGGCATGCCATACACAGAGCAGTATCTCCTATGCACCCCCAGTTAAAGACCCTAAGACTCTTTGTCCCCTTAGAGAGGTGGCATTGAAAGAAGGGATGGTGTTCTCATATCCTTCTCCATGTTAGACCTCTCCCAGATCAAGGAGAAACTTGGTAGGTTTTCTGAGAATCTCACTAAGTTCATAAAGGGGCTTAACTTGCCCTGGGAAGATTTATACCTCACTACTTCCTTCTTCTGCACCATAGATGAAAAACAGAGGATTTGGGTTGAGGAAATAATGTATATGAAAATAATGCAGAAGACAGATTTCCCATGGGAGCTATTATAATAATGGTTGGTGACCCCTGTTGGAATCATTATTTGGACCAAGAGAGGAAGAAAAGAGACTACATGATAAGGAGCCTGAATGAAAGCATGCTACAGGGAGTGAGTAAGCAGGTTAATTATGAGAAACTTAAGAAAGTTACCCAGAGTGGGGAAGAAAATACAGCTTATTTCAGAGTAGACTAATAGAAGCCATGACAAATTACATTAACATAGAAACTGAAAGCCCAGAAGGTGGGACTATCCTTAATATGCACTTTATTGGACAGTCAGCATCAGATAGTCACAGGAAATTGTAAAAGTGGGACATCAGATTCCTTCTACCACTCATCCCTATAACTTGATGTGGCCTTTAAAGTTTTTAACAACAGAGATCTGGCAGAAGCTGAGGAGAACTGTAAGGCTTGCATCAGTAACAAGGAACAGGCTCAGATGACTGTAGCTGTCATTTCTACCAACCAGAAAAGGAACCCCTGGGAGACCAGCTAGTGTTTCAAGTGTAAGAAAGAAGGACCATTGGTCTGGAGACTGCCTACTGAAGTAAAAGCCACCTGGGTCCTATCCCAATTAGCAACAGGATGGCCATTGCAATGGGGCTGCCCAGGAGGTTGAACCATGAACTGGCTCTCTGCAGTTGATTCTCCTTAGGATTCATCGATGGGGCCCAGGGTTTAGTTTGTCTCCTTCCCTCTATATCACCATTGCTGATCCCAGGGATGTGATACATGTGACAGGTAAGTGCATAATTTTTCTTATAGATAATCCTTTCTTTGTGTAGACAGATAAGTGGTACAGACTCCACTGGACTTGGAGTCAGATACTCAGTGGTTTTGGTCCTGATTAAGTCCTCAATCTCCCCAGACTCATAAAACTGGTATAATAACATCTACCTCATATGAAGATCAAGTGATCTTCAAATAAAGTGCTTTATAACCTGTAAAACATAAGTGTTAACTATTATGATTAAAATTTTAGTAGTATTAATTTTATATTATTTTCATTTTTATAGTTGTCTTTTTTGCCAATACAAAGTAAGCTACACCAGAACAAGGAATGTTCCATTTTTTTCCCTTTCTATCTCAATCAATGCTTGTTGTCCATACTTCCTACATGGTAAAGTTCTTGAGAGAAGGGGTTATGTCTTGTTTCTCTACTTCTACCTCAGCACTTCTGGCTGCCAACCTTATTGTATTCTAAGGAGTTTAAATTAAGTTTTAGAGGGGAAATAGTTAGAAGATATTGGATTTACTAAGAAGGAATGAGAGCAGTATTTGCTGGGGAGATGTTAGGAGATGCTAGGTGATTGTATTATGAAGTCTCAGCCTTTGAGTCTTCTCTCTCTGAGTAGATATTTTGTCAAAGCAGAGGTGTTCTCAGCATGGTTTAAGACTGGTTCCTCCTTCATGGGTGTCTCTGCCCCCCACTCCCCTCTACCTGCCCAATATAATATAGAACAGCTGTGATGCCAGGTACACTATAGGACTGCTTTCTGTTTATCTGAATTGTACCAACTGATCTTGTATGGGAGTCGGTGAGCAAACTATACTTATTAACACAAAATCTGTCATTACCCCATACAATACTCCACATATACTTAAAGCTGTCTTATATAGATATTTCTTTAGTGTGTTTTTCCAATTTTTAAAACAGAGCACAAATTTAGGAATTAAATAAGGGGTGGAGAAAAAGGTGTTGGACAACCCTATAAAAATGTATAAAGTGCTGGGGAGGGGCACGTGGAAGGGGAGATACCCCTACCCCCTACTGATGTGGGTTGAAGTGCCCCACTAAACCCTGCCAAGTAGCTATAAACAATCAAAAGAATATGGAAACAGTAACTAGTTCAATGGTATGGGATTCATACACCTTTCAGATAAGATATGGGTTACTTAGATTTACAATTATGAGAAAACTCCTTACATCATATAAGTCCTCGGTTAAAGGGGTTCAAATTCCCAGTCACACAGGACTAGGTGCCTATAATGCCCAATTTCCACATTCACTGCCCTCCTTAGAGCCTGTGCAGAAATAGTGAAATTTGACCAAAAGTTGTTCTGGGGTGTTTAACATATCATTAACATCTCATTTACATTGTGATTTACACTCCCCTTGCTCCCCCCACTGGGAAAACAGAGGGAGCCATGGGTAAGGCCATGCAGACTAAAGTGGACTATGGGCAAAGTGACATTGATTCCTTGGGAACAACAGGGCTACAACCACCCAAACCACTGACCCCTTCCTTAATAACTAATCAAGATAAAAAGTATTCTTGAGAATCCCTACCCACCTTATCTCTCTATCTTCTTCATACCTTATTAGCTAACCCTCTGTAGCCACTTTATTATATTCTCTTAATAAAATTTGTCCCCTTGCAACAAAGTCATTCTGATTTGTCCAGTTCTTTGGTCTAGATGTTAATTTAGCTGTGTACGGTTCACTACACTATAACCTTTAACCCCCTCTTTACTGACCCACAAAAGAGGGTCTCTGGTGTCTTCTGATGTCCCTGAAGCTGCACCTTGCTTTCTTCAGAAGGGAAGGGGAAACAAGCTGAGTGTATGTGACTTTGGCTTCAGGATTGATAAGTTTACAGGAAGCTGATGGGAAGCTTGACATCCAAGATACTCTCTGATGGAACATTTGAGGGGTCCTAGGGTCTATGGTAGTAGGTGGAATGGCAGGACCAAGCGATCATAGAGTAGGGGATGGACTGGCTTCAGACCATAGACATGAGCTGTGATCATAGCTTCTGCCCCTCCCAGTTCTTCCCCAGCCTCACAAAATAGTGGGGGATGGGCAAGGCATGGAGGTCTTGGAAGCCAAGGCTCCAAGAAGAGGGCACATTAGTTGGAAGGGTTGAGACTCACTAAGGAGGGGGGGGGTGATCCAGGCTAATTAAATAACAGGTGTGGGCTGGGAGGTCCAGGGACATTTCTCCTTCCTTGCTTCCATGACATTGGCTCATGGATCAGGAAAAGAGGCAAATGTAGGAGGGGGCCCCTGAGTTTTCTTTCTGGGCAAAGACGGTGGATTTAGTAGTTAGAGGAATTTTTCCTGTTCAACACTAAATATTAATAAACTACTACTATTAATGGCCAAGTATTTTAATGTTTCATTTCTCAGGTAATATCCAACTATAAAATTCTGGGCAAAAAAAATAACCTGATTATTAGTACAATCTGATTGGGAATACCCCAACCCTCCAACTGCATTTACTAATATTGCCTTACTGACACACTTACAGTCAAGTCCTATTCTGATGGCTCATCCTGTCATTAAAGTGACCAAGCTCTCAAAAGTGATGCTGGCAGAAGACTCTTTCTGACAGGTCTTCTCAAGGTAGAAAGGCTCTTACTGTGTACTTAGTGATAGAATACTGGTTAATTGTTGAAGAAGGAACTTGTTTCAAATCCTAGCTCTGCCACTTACTTTCTGTGTTATTGTGACAAAGTTATGTAAACTCTCTTGTCTTCAGTTTTCACACCTTTAAAAGTAGTGCTTTGGAGTCCACAACTGTTAAAATCCCTTCTAGTTTCCAGTCTATGATATTATGATTAATCCTTAAGTTTCTAAGCTTGATAATGTGTATCCCCAGAAGGTTGGCTAACTGATGACAATTTTTTTCTAGTTGTAGTAATTCATGAAGGATAAAATATGGAGGAGTTGCATCCTTTAATAGTGGTAGGGAGTGCCCACTTTAATGAACTTATAAATATCTGAAGTATTAAATGGAATTTAGATGACTATTTTTCATTAAGATTCCTAAGAGTTGGAACCTTAGCAATCATTTGGTCCAACTCTTTTATTTTACAGATGAAGAAACTGAGGTCTATATGTGTGAAGTGACTTGTCTAGGGTCATTCAACTAGTTAGTAGAAGACAAGGGACTATAATTCTGGTTATCTATTTATCCAGTACACTTTGAAATGTACCAGATAGCTTTAGTCAAGAGTAATATGTGGAATATGCGAAAATTCTTACAAAAAGAAAATCATTTTCTTACTTGGTTGTACAACCACTGAACATTCCAGTTTTGATGAAATATGGGCAGACAATCGTGGTTTTAATTCCATGTTTCTTTAATTCCCTCAATTCAAAATACATGGACTCTGCAAATCCAAATGATGCGAATTTACTTGCACAATAATCTGAAAATTAGAAGAGATGAAAACAATATTATTAATAGAATTCTAACAAGCTATTTCCTGGAACTTTTTTTAGCTTAAAAGTTGATCTTAGGTAGTAGATCTTTAGGACTGTGACATAATAACCACAGAATGAAGAATCATAGAATTTCTGAGTTGGATGGAGCCTCAAAGATACCTTAGCACATGCTGATACACAAATATGCATCTCTTCTACAATAACTCTGACAAATGAATCTCCAGTCTCCTTTTATTTTATTTTATTTTTGGTATAAACTTATTTTATTTGGGTTTTGGCATAAAAGGAGCAGGTAGTAAGCATAACCAAGGACACAGGAAAGGGAAGTAGGGCAACAAGGGGTGGGAATGCCAAAAAGCTGAGTGGTATAGATAGGAGTAGTCTTAAAAACATCCTGGGGTATGAAGTTCACTGTATCCAGAAAAATCTCTATTCCAATTTCAGATATTTCCAATTTGAAGGTTTTTTAAATATAATTTTCAACATATATTTTCCAAAATTATAAGATCCAAATTGCCTCCTTCCCTCTAATCCTCCCCTCTCCTAGAGATAGTGAGCAATTTGATTTGAGTAGATTTTATTTGGGGGGTTTGATTTTATAGGAGCTTAGAAGCATGGAAAGCAGAAACTGCTCTGAGAATCCTCTCAAACCAACTTTAAAATAGCACTTCAAAACAAAAACTAGAGTCACAGAACCAACAAGGAGATGGTATAAAATAGCTCTCCTGAGGAAAACAACTTTCAAGTTGGCATAGAGAATCTATTGAGCAAGAGAGGAACCAGAAGTAAAACTGCATATAGAGGAGTGCAGGCCACCACTCCCCCCCAAATACTGTGCTAGGTTCTGAACTTGGGCACAAGTCAATTTTGAGACCCCATGACCCTGAGTAAGATAACAACAGAGTATCCCTTAAAGTACCAAGCCCTGGCACAAACCTGTAGTGAGGTCTCAAGACTATGTGGTGAAGCACCCTAACTACCTGAGGTGAAGCTCCTAACCACAAGCTAAAGTAGCTCACAGTATTCTAAGTCCTGCAAACCATCAGCATAGAATTGACTGAATTGACTGAATCAGCAGCTTTCAGAGATCCCAGACCATAAGCCATCATATCACCTTGTAAGAACTGAAACTTGCAGAAAACTGAACTAAAGCTGAGGGCAGCATGAAGGAAAAACTGAAGTTTAAGGGAGTATGCCTTCTATAATGAAAAAAGAGTCCACCTTTAAGATAAAAGTAAAGGAAAAAAAGGCTGGGAAGATGAACAAACAGCAAAAGAAACACTTTTTATGGAGACAAAGAAGAGCAAGGCACCGATTTAATAGGCGACATTGAGATCAAAGCAGCCACATGCAAAACTTCAAAGAAATATGGGAATTTGTCACAGGCTCTGGAAGAGCTCAAAAAAGAATTCAAAAAATCAAATAAGAGAGGTAGAAGAAAAAGGGGAAAAAGAAATTTAATGCAAAAAGAGAATTACAGTTTAAAAAGCAGAATTGGTCAAATTTTAAAAAAAACACAAAAATCCAGTGAAGAAAAGAATATCTTAAAAAATAGAATTTGCCAACTGGAAAAAGAGATAAAAATTCAAAGAAGAAAAGAGTTCCATGAAAAGTGGAATTGACCAAATGGAAAAGGAGGTTCAAAAGATCACAAAAGAAAATCATTCTTTAAAAAAAATTGAATTGGGCAAATAGAAGCTAATGACTTCATGAAACTTCTACATTCAAGAATTGGAAGGCATGGAATATGATATTCTGGAAGACAAAGGAACTAGGTTTATAACCAAGAATCACCTACCCATCAGAACTGACTATATTCTTTCAGGAGAAAAAATAGTCATTTAATAAAATACAAGATTTCTAGACTTTCCTGATTAAAAGAACAGACCTAAACAGAAAATCTGATGTCCAAATATAAGATTCCAGAGAAACATAAAAAAATATGAAAGAGAAAATTTAAGGGACTCAATAAGGTCAAATTGTTTATATTCCTACATGGAGAGATCATATTTATAACTCTTAAAATTTTTACCGTTATATTAGTTAGAAGAATTATACATAGACTGAGAGTGTGGGAGTAAGCTGTTTAGAATAATGTGAAAAATTCAGGGGTAAAAAAGAGGATTGAATTGAAAGAAAAGGGAAGAGAGAGGTAAAATGGGATAAACCATGTTATCTACAGAGGAAAGAGGTGTGGAAAAAATTACAGTGGTGGGGGAGGATGAGGGTGGTGGTAGGCAATACTTAAACCTTACTCTCATCAGATATGACCCAGAGAGGGAATAACAAGCTGACACATGGGAGTATAGAATCATATCTTATCTTATGAAGTAGAAGGAGAATTAGGTGGTGGTAGGGAGGGGAATAATATAAGGGAGGAAGAATTGAGGGCTGATTAAAAAGCAAAACACTTGGGGAGAAGAACAGAGTAAAAAGGGGGAAAGTGCAGGATTAAAGTGGGAAAACAAGATGGAGGGAATCACACAGATGGTAATCATAACTGTTAATGTAAATGGGATGAACTCATCCATAAAATGGAATTGATTAACAGAGTGATTAAAAACCAGAATCCTATGATATATTATTTCTGAGAAATATATTTGAGGCAGATAGACACACAGAGTAAAGGTAAGGGAATGCAGCAGAATCAAATGGGCTTCAAATGAGATTTTAAAAAATAACAACAACAACAACAAACCAGAGTAGTAATCATGTTCTCAGACAAAGCTAAACCAAAACCAGATCTTATTAAAAGGGATAAGGAAGGCAATTATATTTTGATAAAAGGTAGTAAAAACAATGAAGTAATATCAGTACTTAACATATGTGCACCAAATGGTATGATATCCAGATTTTAAAAGGAGAAAGTAAAGGAACTTAAGGAGGAAAGAGACAATAAAACTATACTAGTGGGAGACCTCACCTTCCCCTCTCAGAAATAGATGAATATAAACAAAAATTAAACAAGAAACAAGGAAAGGAAGTGAGTGGAATTTTAGAAAAGTTAGCTTTAGTAGATCTCTGTGGAAAACTGAATGAAGATAAAAAGGAATAAACCTCCTTTTCAGCAGCACATGGTACATACACAAAAACTGACCATGTACAAGGGCATAAAAACTTTACCACCAAATACAGAAAAGCAGAAATAATAGATGCAACCTTTCCAGGTCATAATGTAATAAATATAATCAATAATGGCTCATGAAAAGACAAATTAAAAATTAATTAGAATCTAAATAATCTAATTCATCAAAAAGGGGGGACAAATACATTTATAGAAACAATTAGTGGTTTCATTAAAAAGAATGGCAATGAGGAGATAACCTATCAAAATTTATGGGACAGAGCCAAAGCAGTACTTAGGGGGAAATTTATATCCCTGAAGAATTTATGACCAAACAAAAGATAGAGAACATTATAAGTTGTAAAATGAATAATTTCAACTATATTAAATGAAAAATGTTTTTGTACAAACAAAACCAATGTAACCAAGATTAGAAGGGGTTAAGGGATTTTCTTAATCTCTTTTTGCCTCTTAAAGAGACAGAGGTAGAGATTAAGAAAATCCCTTTAACAAAGGGAAACCACAAACTGGGAAAAAATTTATAACAAATTTCTTTGATAAAGGTCCAGTTTCTCATTATAAGACTACAAATCATTCCCCAATTAACAAATGGTCCATGGATATTAATAAGTAGTTTTCAGATGAAGAAATCAAAACTATTGATAATTACATGAAAAAATGTTCTAAATCCCTCTTGATTAAAGAAATGCAAATTAAAACAACTCTGAGGTACCACCTCATACCTATGAGATTGGACAATATGGCAGTAAAGGTAAGTGATACATATTGGAAGGGATATAGTGAAATTGGGACATTAATACATTTTTGGTAGAGTTGTGAACTGATCCAACCATTCTGGTGGGCATTTTGGAACTATAAAGGGCTATAAAATAATGCCTACCCTTTGGCCCAGTAATACCATTACTAGATTTGTATCCCAAAGAGATAAAAAAGGAGAAAGGACCTTTTTATTTATTATATTTAAGATATATTTATATTATATATATATTTAATTAATATTATTTATCATTTATAGCTGCTCTTTTTGTTGTGGCAAAGAATTGGAAACTGAAGGGAAGACTATCAGCTGGGAAATGGCTGAACAAATTGTGGTATATGATGATGATGGAATACTATCATGCTGTAAGAAATGATGAAGAGGATGATTTCAGAAAGAGCTGGAAAGATCTACATAACTGATGCAGAGTGAAAAAAAGCAGAACCAGAAGAATATTATACACAGTAACTGAAATATTGTGAGACAATCAAATGTGAAAGACTTAGTTACATTCAGCAATACAAAAATCAAGGACAATTCTGAGGGACTTATGACAGAGAATGCTATTTACTTCCAGTGAA
>NC_058130.1:513472928-513527543 GCF_016433145.1 Gracilinanus agilis | reverse complement strand
TCTTTCTCTCTCTCTCTCTCTCTCTCTCTCTCTCTCTCTCTCTCTCTCTCTCTCTCTCTCTCTCCTCTCCTCTCCTCTTCTCTCTTTCTCTCTCTCCCCCCACCCTCCCTCCTACACACACACACACACACACACACACACACACACACACAAAACATTAAAGAAAATGAAAATGCCAAAAAAAGCCTACATTAGGGACTCTAAAAACTGTAGGTACTAGAGATAACAAATGAATATATATGAATAAATGTATATACATTTATATATATTTGTATGCCCTTTGAACCTATATTCTATTAAACTTTACTTGAAAAACTTCTTCGTGCCCTATGAAGAAGATCATACTTTGTACTTTGTTTGAAATCGTAAAACTTAACTGTCTCTGTTATGTTCCCTCCTTATAGTATGCATCTTCATCAACTGGGCTGGGAAGAATTATCAATTAATCAAGTATTTCCTAATGAATCTCCCATCCCACTTGCCCCTCAGTATCATATGTCTATTATATATGTATATATGTATATTCCTTCTCTTTTGTGCTGTCACAGATTTTCTGATTAGCATCTCCCTACCATTCAATCAAATCTTTCAGATATTTTTTTATCTTTCATGCAATATCTGTAATACATATATAATCCCTCTTTTTGTACAGGGAATTTCTAGCTAGCCTAAGAAGACTTATAACCTAATTAGAGGGAGAAGGGAAAGGGAATCATGTGTGGGACCAGACCTGAAGAGCTTTGTGGTATTAAAGTGAAATAAGATAAATCTATAAGGATTAGATGAGATTGGGTAGGGATGAGACTAAACTGGATCACTGGTAACTGGTCTGTCAATCTAAATGTATCCCTATTAGATTTTTCATAAATGAATGGTTATAAACAGATATATTTAGAGAATGTAATTAACTACTTTATCTTTATACTTGAAAAGAAAATATAAAGTTTACCCAGATATGAGCAAAGGCGTTTACAAGAAAAGATTTTTCAATATGCTCATCTGAAGTCTCAAGGAATGATTTTCCTGTTACAATTCCAGCATTGTTGATGAGAATGGTAACATCACCAACTTCTTTTTTGACCTGAATAGGAGAGGAAACAAATATAAGTAATATTATCCATTACTTAAATGTTGTTCTAAGACTTTGTCAGTTGCTACTCAATTATTATATATCACAAGATCAATACATAGAACTTAAGGTCTCTCTGCCAATCTAACCCCCAAGCATTTCTTTCTTCTAAACTCCCTGATGTAGCATCTATCTTTGGGCCATCCCTCCAATTGAGTGTTAGTGGCTACCCCTAAGGTTCAAGATACTTTGTTGGTCTACACTCTTTTTAAAAAAATTTTAAACTCTTACCTTCCGTCTTGGAGTTAGTACTATGTATTGGCTCCAAGGCAGAAGATTGGTAAGGGTGGGCAATAGGAGTCAAGTGACTTGCCCAGAGTTACACAGTTGGGAAGTGTCTGAGGCCAAATTTGAACCTAGGACCTCCCATCTCTAGGCCTGGCTCTCAATCCACTGAGCTACCCAGCTGCCCCCTGGTCTACATTCTTAAAACCATTTGCTCACAGGTCTTGGCAATCCATTTACTTTTCATAGATAGTAAGTAGACACAATTAATTCAAGACAAAGGGGTTTACTGAGATGACAATGTAAGAGCAATAGGAACCAAACATTCCCATCAAAAATCTGGGGCACATTCTCTGTCAATTAAATGCAGCATCTTTTGGAAGAAGGAACATGTATGGAGTATGTTATCTAGGCTATCATAGATTTTTTAAATTAGTAGTTATCTTCCTGTCATTCAGTACAATCTCTTTTCTTTTTCAAAAAAATTTCTCATTTAGTACTATGAACCTGATAAACATGAACAAATATGAACATTTCCACATCTTATTTTCTACAATACAATTATAATATACAATACATGTGACTTAGACAACTCACATCTGTAGCCCTGGAGGGTTCTGAAGTCCTTTCCCTCTTTGGGTTGTCCTCCCACTGCTTCCTCTGGGTACAGAGTCTCTGATAGGTACACTGTTCAAGCTAAATTCCCTGGGGCTGTACCTCTTCAAGATAACTTCCTGATGGCCAGGTCTATCACTCTTCTTGACTCACAGAACTCATCCTCCTAAGAGATTTCTCTGCTCCAACTGCCTTCCTAGAAAGTATATCTTTCTCTTTGCAGGGCAACCTGAGATATAATCTATACTTTTGCTAGGAAATGGATAAGTTGTCCTCTAATAGTACCAAGTTTTATTGAAGAACATCTTTGTGGACCCTGTAAAGGGGTAATAGAGTATAGAAACATTTTTAATTTTATTTAAAATTTTGTCCCCAGTAGCTATCTTTATATTCTATAATTTTATCAACTGCTTTGGGGGAACAAATTTATTCTGGGGTTGGCTGATCAAATTATCTTCTCAGTGTATTCTTCTCTTCTATCCCTCTGCAAATCCACCTAGGTACTTTGGCTCATTTGCCTATATTTCTAGTTCTTGATAGGCTTCTAGTGACTTAGGGTTGCTCATGACAGTTCTTTTGAGAACCTTCCACTAGAGTCAAACTTCTTCACACTTTGAAAAGGAATAGTAGAATATTGATGCTTATTTATATTTCATATGAGACCCAAACAACTTATTCTCCATTATGTAATCCTTCAATTCTGTAAGACAATATAGTACCAAGTTTTTTTTTCTCCATTACTTACCCAGCTAAAGTTCTTTGGACTTCCATCAGGCCTTTGAAACAAGCACCTTCTCTCTCTCTCTCTCTCTCTCTCTCTCTCTCTCTGTCTTTCTCTCTCTCTCTCTCTCTCTCCATATATATACATATATATGTAGTATTTGTGTATAAATATATAGTATTTGTGTCCCTCATGCTTGCAGTAACTGGCACACAGTTGGTGTTTAATAAATGTTTATCAACTGACCAACTGACTTCATCAACTACACGGAGAGGAAGGAATTCATCAGGGCTTCCTGATCAACTCCCTTCTTCTCCAACACACCTATTCCTGTTGAAAGTATTGTAATTCCTCCAGCCTCCCAGGTTTGTAATCTTATAATCTTCTTCAGTCCCTCACTCTTCCTCATCCCACATGTCTAAACAATTGATAAGATTTGTCATGTCTACCTACAGAGATATTTTGTTAAATATTCTTCCTTTTCTCTCCTCACACAGTCACCACCTTAGTTCAAGCCCACCTGGAGTACTGCAATGACTTGGTTTTTATACATCATTTTGTTTCCAAACCACAATATATAGTGTGCATTTAACAAATGTTTGCTGAATCAAATAAGATCAAATTGCATTAAATTAAGTTGAATACCTGTGGTAGATAAGAATAGTACCAATTGTCCTGGCTAGAGCAATGACTTCTTAATTTGTCTCTTTTGCCTCATATCCCTTGTTACTACAATCCATTCTCCACAGAGCTGTCAAAATGATTTTTCCTAATGCAAGTCAGGGCCAACTCTACTTACCTTCTCAATAAAATCCAGGCACTCTCTATTTCCTCTAGAATCAAATACGAACCCTCCTGTCAGTCTTTTAAAGCTTTTCCTAATTTGTCCCTAACGTGTTTTTCCAGACTCATTATATATTATTAATCTTCTTTCACTTTTGTCCCAGCCAAATTGGTATCTTCTCTATTTTTCATACATGATTCTCTATATACTATTCTAAGGCCTTTCCACTGGTTTCTCCTTCTTAGAATCTGTAGCTTCCTTTAAGACTCAATTCAAAGCTTTTCAGTAATATCAGGAGTGAAGCAAGGATGCCCATCATCACCAGTATTATTTAATATTGTACTAGAAATGCTAGCAGTAGCAATTAGAGAAGAAAAAGAAATCGAAGAAATTAGAATAGGCAAGGAGGAAACAAAACCATGGCTCTTTGAAGAAGATACAATGGTATACCTGTGGATTCCTAGAGAATTAATTAAAAAACTAGCTGAAGTAATTAATAGCTTTAGCAATGTTGTAGGATATAAAGCAAACCCACAGAAACAATTAATATTTTATATATTACCAGTAAAGTCCAATGACAAGACATAGATAAATCAATTCAAGTTTCACCTTCCATAGGAAAACTTTTTTGATTATTCCAGCTATTAGTGATTACCCCTCTAAAGCTACCTTGGCTCTACTTTGCATGTAGATAGCTTGCATGCACACACATAGACAAATAGGATACACAGGCACACATTTCTTCTTCATTAGAATGTAAATTATTTGAGGGTACTTTTTCTCTGACTTTTTTTCTTTGATTTCTCAGCACTTAGTATAACTCTTAGCAGATAAAATGAGAACATAATAATTATTGATTGATTCCCTTCAACTGTTAATGCCTTTCCTTCTTAAATACCTGGTATTTATTTTATATTTATTCTGCATATGTTTATTTAGTATATACACATATATTTCTTATCTTCCTCAAAAGAAAGTAAGATCCTTAACCAGGAATTACCAGTTTTTTGTCCTTTATCTCCAGCCTTTAATATATACATGTGTGTATGTGTATATTTGTTGGTTAACTAGTTCAATTTGAAAATAAATTAGTATTGCTGATGGACAGATCTGTATCGATAAAGTCAGTTTCCTCTTTGGGAATTCTTTACACCAGTGAAATCACAGGTCTAATATTCACCCCCCACACACATACACATTTATATAACTAAATTGTTGGTAAATGAAACAATAGCCTGCTTGCATTTTCTTAGGAAATGAATAATTACAACAGAGTTTTTCTCTCTCAGAATGACACAATCTATTACCACTACACAAATATCATTATTGTTCATCATCAAAGCTCTCATAGGTGTTGTTCAAAGCTATAACCAGTCAGACAATTCTTTCTATCTATCAGGAACCCTTTTACTGTCTGACACTGATCCTCTGTCTACTTTAGTCTCAGACTATGGGATTCTATTATTCTAAGACTCCCTCCCCAAATCTATTGCTTTGTCAGGTCAAGTTACAATTTAAGCTCTTAGAATGTGAGAGCAGAAAAGAAGCTTGGAGATAATTTGGTTCAGGAGTTCTTATTCTGGGATCTGTGAACTTTATTTTTTCAAAATTTGAGGACCTTTTCAATATGATAGGCTTCCTTTATAAGTATTTATATGAATTTTATTTTATGCATTCAAACCTTTATTTTGAGGAGCCCATAGTCTTCACTAGCTTGCCAAAAGAATTCATGACACACAAAAATGGTTAAGAACTCCTACTGTAGAATCTGCTGATGTTTTTTCATAGTAATTCTTACCTAATATGTGGTTCTCTACTGATAGGGCATCATGACTACAGTGTATGACTCATGGGGAAAAGAAGATGAAAAGAAACAGCATATTTTATAAGATATCATAGAGACCACTAAGAGAGATTATTCCAGCTGTTTGTCAAGGAAGAAGGACCAGGATTTAAGGCCACTGTAGTTGAATGGGTTTGCATAATCGAGGTGTAAAAGTTGTCATACTGAAACAAAATGATCATTATGAGTAAAAAGACCTTATTTTGGGGGTGACTTTGGACTAGAAGACATCTAAGTTTCTCTTCTAGTACTAATGACTGTGATAGTGTTCCTTTATGAATGTTAAGAATTACATGTATGGGGGCAGCTGAATGGCTCAGGATGGGAGGTCCTAGGTTCAAATTTGGCTTCAGACACTTCTAGCTGTGTGACTTTGGGCAAGTCACTTGACCCCCATTGCCTAGCCCTTACCACTCTTCTGCCTTGGAGCCAATACATAGTATTGATTCCAAGACAGAAGGTAGGGGTTTTAAAAACATTTTAAAAAAAAAAGAGTTACATGTATGTTGCGGCAACTAGGTGGTACAATGGATAGAGCTCCAGGTTTGGAGTTGGGAGGATCTGTGTTCAAATGTGACCTCAGATACTTTCTAGCTCTGCGATTCTGGACAAGTCACTAAACTCCATTTCTGTCCTCAATAAGACAGAAAGTAAGGGGATTATTTTTGTTTGTTTTTTGTTTTTTTTTTTTAAGAAAGAAGAAAAAAGAATTGAAAATAAAAACAGACCTAATTATGCTAACTCTGAGATTTGATGTTCTTCAAGGGTCCCTCTGAGGTTTGCTTCATCATTTTCTCGATATTATCATAAGGTGGTAGGTCAGATCGATAACAGATACATTGAGAATAGGAACATGGAAGGGCATACCTGTTAGCTTCCTGTTTAGCAGGTCTTTCCTCATCTTTCAGGCAGTATTATTCAATTGGTCAGTCAGTCAAGAATCAACAAGCTTTTATTAGGCACTTACTATGCCTGAGTGGCTATCTACTATTTTCTGTCTCGCAGTAATGACAGACACTGTGATCAGGAGTCCTCCCACAATGCCAAAGTTGTAATTAATGACCTTGACCAGGGGGGCCAAGCAGGTTGCAGTTCAGGAGATATTATTGACAACCCTAAGGGAGCTATCTTATTTTTCCTGGTTGGTTCTATCATGAAGATAGAGGCATCAGCAGAAGGAGCAGAGATAATGACATTATTTAGTTCCCATTCAGGTGAGCTTTAGCTTTTTCCATGGTATTAAAGACACTAGGGGAGTCTACTACATACTCAGCTCCTGCATCTATTAGTAGGATCATACTTCTGAAAGGCAGTATTAGCATTTTCAGTGATCACCAGCTTTTTATTCTCAGCCTTGAAAGTTCTCTTGAATTTGCCAGAGACAGACATATTAGAACATATAAATCATAAAATTAAGGTCTGCGATGGGGTCCTTGATGACCCTGACATTCATTCTGCTTGAGTAGAATGTAACACTGATTACCAGGAGCCCAATATAGTCAAATCCACTGACTGATCTTTATTATCATTTTGACTCAGAAATGTGGTTGCATCAGAAATTGGCACCAAAGCTGGGAGAAGAGCTGAGATGTGACAAAGAATTTAAGAGTTGGAAAGCATCTTAGTTCAAAGTCCTTTTTTTTAAAATGAGGGACTGAGGCTTAGCAAATGAATGACAAAAGGTGATAGAGCCAGCTGGTGGCTATGCTAAAATCTGTGTTCTAAAACAAAATGGTGGCAGGAAAGATATGAAGCTGAACTGTGATTTGAAAGATGTTAAGTATATAAGATTAGACAGTATGTGTTTTAGGGTTATGTTTTGGTAAAACAGAGTAAGGACTGAATTTTCAAACTAGGACCTTACATACTGGAGGCACAAATAAGACATTAGAAGGAAAAGCTTGGTATCTTGGATTACATTAAGAGACACAAAGCACAAGGAGATCATAATTTTGCTATATGGTGCTCTTGCCAAACCATCTTTGGATTATGGAATTTGGTTCCTGATGCAATATTTTAGGAAACACTATGATAAACTAGAGAATTTTTGGAGAAGGGCAACCAGGATGGTTCTCATTATGTGAGGTTCAGTTTATAAATAAGGGATATTTAGCTTAGAGAAAAAATTAATTGAGGAAAGGCTATCAAATGAAAGAGAGATTAAAATTGTTCTGTTTAGTTTTAGGGGACAGAAGCAAGTGGTAGGTAGAAACAACAACAACAAAAGATAATTGACTTAAAGATGAACTTCTCAACAATTAGAATTATGCCAAAGTAGAATGGACTGTTTTGGGAGATAGTGTCTTTCACTTGAAGTATACAAGTAAAGCCTGGATAATCACTTTTGGAGTATTCTGTGTAGAGAATTCTTTTTTAATATGGGCTGGACAAGATGACCACCACTGAGGTCTCTTCTGACAGATTCTGAAATTCTGTGATTCCCTGAATTGGAAATTTATTTCAGTCCAAACTGGTTTTTATGAAGAAAAAAATATTTTTTTATGGCAGTAAGTTTGCCATGCTTATTCTTCACCAAGCTGAAGGCAGTGCCCTGATATGTCCTCTTAGAATGCCTCCTTGGAGTTCAAAGCTGTGGCTTGGTGAAAGTACACTAGTAGAGTCTTCCACTGACTGAGGCATTCAGGTTATTCCTATGTTTTCTTCTTTGAGCACATAGCTCCAGGTTCTGTCTACCAAGTGCTTTGGGTAGAAAGTGTCAGGGTCAGCTGTTAGAGGGGGGCCCTTTTGCCTCTGTGAACCTAGCACCTCTTAGCACATCCACAATTATGGTGTAATTGTGTGGAAAGGATAAACATTAAGTAGATATATTTCGTATTTCAAGATAGGTCTGTTGCAACAAAGACTAATGGAAAATAGGATAGATTCTTGGTAAGTGAGACCATAGTACTTCACAATCCATAGGTTCACTACCTGACTAAGAATCATTATGCAATTATATAGGTACCTATCATGCATTTGATAGATTAGTGTTCATTATTCAGCCTGTTGATTGTCTGGTTTTGGGTGACCCAACCTTCTTCTCCTGGGTGTTCCTTAAGAATAATATTCCATCTAGCTTATCATTTAGATGTAGATTTGGCTGCCTATATAGTGTTTTGCTCTGGGAAGCAACTCCTTTCATTAGTTATCTACACGTAGGAGTCATTGTGCAAAAGGACAATGAAAGAGAGAATTGGGGATTAACAGAAGGTATGTTTTTTGTGGGGCTTAGAGCATTGCTCTCATTGTACATTGACAAATAAGAGCAGGTTAAGAAAAGGGAACTGGAAATCATGCCATACTGTGCTTAGCGGAAGGCCATTTAACCTGGAGAAGGAAAGACTTAAGGGGAGATGTGATTGACATCTTCAAATACTAGATGTGTTGTCATGTGGAAAAGGGATTAGATTTGTTTTGCCTGGTCTCAGAAGGCAGAAATAAGAGCAATGATGGGGATTGCAAAATGTCATATTTTGATGACATAAGGTCAAAAAAGCAGAATAGGCTGCTTCAGTAGGTCATGGGTTCTTAATCATGGGAATCTTTATATGGAAATGATGTATTAGTATGTGAACTAATGCAGAATGAAGCAAGCAGAACTAGGAAAGCAATTTATGCAATAACATCAGTATTCTAAAAATGAACGAGAAGACTTTACTAGGTTGAAAAAAATGAAATAAGCAGAACCAGAAGAGTAATTTACATAATACCATAAAACACTATAAGGACAAATTACTTTGAAAGCTTTAAGAACTATGTTCATTCTTTTTTTTTAAATTTTAAACCCTTAACTTCTGTGTATTGACTTATATAGGTGGAAGAGTGGCAAGGGTAGGCAATGGGGGGGTCAAGTGACTTGTCCAGGGTCACACAGCTGGGAAGTGTCTGAGGCCAGATTTGAACCCAGGACCTCCCGTCTCTAGGCCTGGCTCTCAATCCACTAAGCTACCCAGCTGCCCCCCAACTATGTTCATTCTTGATTCCAGAGGACTGGATGCTGAAACAGGCTATCCATTACAGAGATTCTTGCTTTTTTAATTTTATTTTTAATATTTTAATATATTTACATTTATTTTATTATTACTCTGTAGTCTGTCTTTCCCCCCATTTTGTCAACTCCCTATCCCCAGGCATTATTGAAGAATATGATCATTCCTAGATTCTGGGGCATATGCTTCTTAACCAACTGATAGATTTAGGGTGCAGAAGGAGACATATTTTTGTCATCATACAATATCATACAATACATCATACAATACAATCATCAAGGGATATCATTTTGCTTTACATATATATTTGTATATATGACATATACATATTTTGGAAGAAATTTATTTTTCTTTTCTTTTTTCCCCCCAGTGTAGTAGGGGATTGGAGGAAGGAAAAGAGTTTTTTTTAATTGAAAAATAGAGAAGAGGGGGCTGAGTGCTATAAATATGAAATGTTGTATGACTTTTCAGGTGAAGTTGTATTGTATTTGGGCAGCTAGGTGGCTCATCAGACAGAATGCCAGACTTGGAGTCAGAAAGCCTTTAGTTCAAATGTGATGTCAGATATTTACTAGTTAGATGGTCCTGGGCAAGTCACTTAACTCTGCTTGCCTCAGTTTCTTCATCATGTCAAATGAGCAGGAGAAGGACATGGTAAACCACTCTTTTTTTTAAAAACCCTTAACTTCTATGTATTGGCTCATAGGTGGAAGAGTGATAAGGGTGAGCAATGGGGGTCAAGTGACTTGCCCAGGGTCACACAGCTGGGAAGTGTCTGAGGCCTAATTTGAACCTAGGACCTCCCATCTCTAGGGTCAAACCACTCTTTGCAAAATTCCTAAAAGGGGTCATGAAGAGTTAGAAGTGGTAGAAAACAACTAAACAATAAACACTGTTTTATTTTGTCACAAGAGGCCTATCATGAAGTGGATATAATCTGTAAATGTATGTATGTAAAAACAAAACACAAATCTGAAAGTACTCTCCTTGTCCCTTCCCCAAAGAAATTGAATAATCACTTCAGGGATGTTGCAGAAGGTAATTCTGTTCAGATACTCCTTGGGCTAGATGCACTTTGGGGGTTTGCTACATTTCTGAGATTCAGTATCTCTAAAAGAGCATCTTTTCTGTTATATTACATTGTCTTAGGAAGGTAATGACATCCTTATTCCTAAAGGTATCAAGTGCAGGCTGAATGAAGGGTGGTACAGATAGCATTTATGCTTCAGCTACTTTAATAGGGGAATTAGGCTAGTAGGTAATAAACTAGTTGTTGTAGGGAATTAAGGCAAGGTAAGACTGTAATAGAGGGTAAGGCAGGTATGGGACTAAAGGCAGGTAGGGAGATAAGGCAAGGTAATAAGGGAATAGTTAAGTAAAGTTGTGATAAACTGAGGTGGTAAGGGACTAAAGGCTGGAGGTAATAAGGGACTAAACCAGGTTAAAGTGATAATTGGGGATAAAGGCACTGTGGATAGGGGTTTGTGGATCCCTAAGGCAGTAAAGTGGATAAGGAGGATACAATAGTGGAGCAAAGGGAGACACAGACTGGGTACACAGGTTTGAGTCAGAGACACTGAAGGGAAACAGACTGAGCCCTTCAGGTAGGAAGGGCACTTCTACAGACAAAGGTTAGGGCTAGCCAGGAATGGCTTGAAACTGACTATAAGGCTTTCTAGTCAGTTTCTCAGGTTCACAAAGGAAGAGTCCAGAGGAAGTATAGGGATTACCACTTCCTTTCAAAATGGATGCCTCCAACTCCCTCAGGACCCAGAGAGAATATTGTTCCTTTCTTCCCTTCTCCCTCTCTTATCAATCAATTAATGAATTAGCCAAAGGTTTTA
The DNA here is from genome assembly GCF_016433145.1 of Gracilinanus agilis. Lineage (NCBI taxonomy): Eukaryota > Metazoa > Chordata > Mammalia > Didelphimorphia > Didelphidae > Gracilinanus > Gracilinanus agilis. Next base: position 513,516,393 of record NC_058130.1, on the reverse strand, counting down.
TTAAGTGACAAACAGGGTTTATTGAGTTTCAGGGTTGATTGTAAAGGACAGAGGGATGCAAGGTAACTCTAACAGCCACCTAGGGAAAGCTTCAGGTGGGGGAGGGAGACAGGAATGTGAGACTGAGAAAGGACCTGCCTAACTCAGCCCAAGAGGTTTTGTTGCCTAAAAGGGGTAGGAAGGTTGGATACAATGATTCAAAAGATAATTTGTATCAAGGGAAACTCCACTTGACTACGGGGAAACTAAATCTACAAAGTTTGAAAGCTACCACCCAGATCCACCCTCCTTTCAAAAACCCATAGAAATTCAGGAAGGGAAAATGATAATTGGAATAGGGAAGGTCAGGGAAATCCAAAGGAAACAGCTAGGCTAACAAATCTTAAGAGAAAAGCTGCAGAATATAGGCCAGGTTTCAGTCCAAAGATAGAGCTCAGTTAACCCTCCTACTCTCATCGAGTCTCCAGGATCAACTGCCACTAGTCAGGGTTCTAAACCCTTTTCAACTGTCAGAAATTCTGCAGTAAGGCTTTGCAGGGTTACTATGCACTATTTTGCACTACACTACCAAATGGATTTAATGGTCTCTGGAGTCCCTATCGATTCTGAATCTATAATTCTGTGAAAGGATAATGCTAATTTTGATGAGTTGGTTTAAAATATATCTATATAAAACAAATATTTACCTTATTACTTTAAGAAGTCCTAATCATTTTCTACACCATAAACTTTCAAATACTCCTTGAGTCTTTTCTTCTCTAGTTCCTTAAACTGAACCTCATATGGTACAATTTTAGGGTCCTTCACACTCAGAGCTTTGGGAGCATTTGTTTATTGACTTAAAAAATTTAATTTAGAAGAATAAAAGATCAAGAATAACAAAGGAATTCATTAAAAAAATTAAGGAAGGAAGTCTAACAGCTCCAGATTTTAAATTGTATTACAAAGTAGTAATTATCAAAACTATATGGTACTGGCTAAGGTTCCTTCTTTCTGAGAAGACACACTTTAAAACAGGCCCAAAATTTAGCCTTTTAATTCCTCTCAGGCTCATAACCTAGAAATCATCCTGGATTATTCATTCTTTCTCACCTGCCTTACCCAAACAGTTGCCAGAGTCTGCCATTTTCACCTCTACAATATCTCTGGTTGAACACCCCTGCGTAACATTTCTCCGATACCCACTCTTTTTTCTTCTGACAGTGCCACCACTTTGGTGCAAGCCTGCATCACCTCATGCTTTGATTACTTATTGCAATAGTTTGCTGGTGGGTTTGCCTACCTCAAGCCTTGCCCCACTCCAATCCATTCTCCATTCAGCCACCAAAGTGATTATCCCTAAAGTGCAGATCTGTGTGATCATGTCACCCACTCCCCACAAAAAATCCTGATATTATGCAATGATATTATGCATATGTATATATATGTATATATATATATATTTAATGCATTTCCGAGTTTCTAAACTTTTTTTCTCTTCTGCTTGTCTCATGCCATCTGTGGCTTTTGGAAAACTCCCTGAAAATTACCACTTTATCTTAAGTCAAATGATGATATATCGAAACCACAATGGGGAAAGTTACGATATGGAAGGGATACTTGTATTTTTTTTAACTTAATTCCCCACCCTTCTCCCACAATAATTTTAAGGGGATTGGTGCAAATTTTCCCCATCCTGAAAAAAAGCCTAGAGGCTTCTTTCTCTCTTCTAAGATTATAACCAGGTGATCAAATTCAGTGATATATTGGATAAGAGGTATACTAGATCTTACCTGCTCTGCAACTCTGTAGATTTCGAGTCTTTTGCTGCAGTCACATGTGTAGGCATGCACTCCATTTGGGCTGTGTTCCCTGGCCAGCCTACATGTTTCAGAGAGACCTTCTTGATTAATGTCCCAGAGAACTACAATTGCTCCCTGACGGACAAATTCTAAAGTCAGTAACCTTCCCAGGCCACTTCCAGCTCCTGTTATTAGCACAATTTCACCAGCAACTTTCTTTTTAGGTCTTGGAATAATATGGAAGATTAGAGACTCTAGAAAATAATAGATGAATTTCCCCAAAAATATGCTTGTATCTTTGAAGACTTCCATGTCAGTCGTTTGAAGATGGGTGTTTCCTAATAATTAGAAAGGAAAAGTTACCAAGTATAGTGGAAGATGAAGAGAAATTACAAAATGGACAAATGAGATAAGCCAGGTTATTGTGAAGCGATAAATCTTTTCTTTAGTTGGGTCAAGAAAACATAATTTCTTAATATCCTCAAGAAAATAGCTTCTTAATATCATCAAGAAAATAACAATTTTTTTAAACCCTTACCTTCTGTCTTAAAATCAATATTGTGTATTGACTCCAAGGCAGAAGAGTGGTAAGGGATATGCAATGGGGGTTAAATGACTTGCCCAGGGTCACACAACTAGGAAATGTCTGAGGTTAGATTTGAAACTAGGACCTCCCATCTCTAGATCTGGCTCTCAATCCACTGAGCTACCCAGCTGTCCTCAAGAAAACAACTTCTTAATAATGTCATGAAAACACTTCTTAATATTTTTAACAAAACATAATTTCTTAATATTGTTTCCTAAGAATAGTATGAACTGCTAAAGATTAATTTTGCTTGTGTTTTAAAATAGCATAAACAATAATAATTATACTTTAATTTAAATGGGACTTTAAGATTTACAAAGTGCTTTCAACTCATTTATTTCAACTCCAAGAGTGAGGCAGGGCAAATACTACCACCCCATTTTAAAAATGAAGAATTGGAGGCTCAGGGACATAGTGACTTGCCTTAGGTTATGTGATTAACAGTAAGTAGCACAACTGAGGTCTAAAATATGGGTCTTTTGACTTTTAATTCTGTACTTTTCCTATTATTTTAGCTCCTGTGATGATGATATAAAGGAGGTATTCTTAGCTTCCTCGGTGGCACAGTGAATAGAGTACTAAGTCTGGTATCAGGAAGACTCCTCTTCCTGGGTTCAAATATGGCCTCAGTCACTTTCTTGCTATGTGTCCCTGGCCAAGTCACTTCACCTGGTATGCTTTAATTCCTCATCTGTAAAATGAGCTGGAGAAGGAAATGACAAAATGACAAACCACTCCAATATCTTTGCCAGGATAACCCCAAATGGGGTCACAGAGCCAGACACAACTAAAAATAGCTGAACTGAAGTATTAACCAGAGATCTATAGTTTCTCTCTGGATAGTTTTCAGGACTTCCATAAATGGGATGAAAAAAAAATCTTTAATTTGATATAATTGGATTCCTTTGTAATCTATCTATTTTATTCAATACAACATTATTCTGAGAAGGGCTTCACCCAACTAACAAAGGAGTCACTAACACACAATAAAGTTAAGAATTCTTGCTCTCAGGCTTCTTGTCAATACATTATTTTTCTGGATCTAATAGACTATGTTATCTCATATAACACATTAGAGTCTCTTAAAGCACTTTCATGCATATCATCTCATTTGACCCAGACCTTGCATGGTAGGTGACAAGTATTACTTTTATTGACATAGGATAGCAGATTTGGAGTTGGAAGAGACCATTAATAGAGGGTCATCTAGCCTTCATCCACTTGTAAACGGAAGCCTTACTATAACATATTTGACAGCTTTTCTTTGAAGGCATCTAATGATGGGGAAAGCACTACCTTCTGAGGAGACTAATTCTGCTTTTGGATTGCTCTGACTAGAAGTCAGTGTGATTCTATGGAAGAAGGGCTGGATTTAGACTCAGAGGACCTGGGAGTCAAATCATAGTTACCTTTGTAATCTTGGACAAATATAATAATAATAATAATAATAATAATAATAATAATAAATAGCTAGCACTTTTACAGGGTGTCCCAAGAGTCTTAGAACAGTTTTAAGGCACTCAGGCTCTCAGTTAAGACTTAAAACTCAGACTTTTGGGACACCCTGGATAGGGCTTTACAATTTCAAAAGAATTTCACCTATGATGTCTCCTCAAAACTTTAGAACAACCTTGTGAAGCAAGCAATATTATCTCCCCCTTTTTTAAAATAAGGAAACTGAGGCTGAGAGAGGTGAAGTAATTTGACTAGGGTCACAAAGCTAGTAAAATTTGTTGACATTGTCTAAACTGCAGCCTTTCTGAGTGTAGCATTCTTTCCTTTATGATACCCAGTTACCTCCACCTTTCTGGGACTGTTTCCTCTTATGATTTAAGTCATTCCTACCAGCTCTGTTCCAAGGATCCTACAGTGCCAATCCAGTGACCTCATTATACAGGGAGATGAGTAATGTGGCCAAGGAAACAAATAGTTACATTGAGTCTAGAACTCAGGTTTTTTAAAATTATAGTTCAAATGTTCTTTCCATTATACCACACTCTTTGCTTATCAAAGCTATTGTTCAATTGTTTCTAGGAAATAGTGAGCCCAATTCTTAGAACCAATTAAAAAAAAGGAATGGTAGATTTTGGCTTCCTTTTTGGAATTTATTTTTGGAATTATTTATAACTAGATGCTCTTAGATCTGAATACTCCCACATAACCAGGGGGCGTATTTTGTAGAGAAGAGCCTTTATTGACTGGATGGGGGAAAAAAGTTGAATTGTTTTTTTTGGAAATACCAGGAATGAAGTCAAAGGTAAATCAGATAAAAAATTGGGTATTAGAAGCAAAGGCAACTAGATGGCACAGTGGATAGAGTGCTGGGCCTGGAAGCAGGAAAGCTCATCTTAGTGAGTTCAAAAATGGTCTCAAATACTTCCTACCTATGTGATCCTGGGCAAGTCACTTAACTCTGTTTACCTCAGTTTCTCCATCTATAAAATGAGCTAGAGAAGAAAATGGCAAACTGCTCCAGTATTTTTGTCAAGAAAACCTCAAACGGGGTCATAAAGAGTTGGACACAACTGGAAATGAACAACAAAAATTAGGAGAGACTTGAGAGGCTATCTAGTCTTAGTTCCTTCATTTTACAGATGAGGAACTGAGGTCTAGAAAGGTTAAATAACATTTTCAAGATTACATAGACATCAATTGGCAGTTAGCTTTCAAACTCACTATATAAATCCCAAGTTCTTGAATAAAACAAAGTTACATGAATGCATTCTGAATGCAATTCAGGAAAAAGAGAATAGAGGAGTAAGACTCGGTTCACTGATTATCTTCTACCAGCAGACACTAGCTTTCCAGACTGCTTGCTTTGTTTCAGTAAAGTAGAATGTATGCTCCTTGAGAGCAGGGAGTATTTAGTTTTTATTTTTGTGTGCCTTGTGCCAAGCTCAGTGTCTGGCCAAGAGAAGGTGCTTAAGAAATTTTTTTTGCATTGAATTGATACCCATTTGATAGCCTGTTCCTCTCCATGCTTTAGCTCTTTGTATTGAAGCTTCATTCCAGCCCTGGAATGCACCTTCCACTCCTGAGCCCTCTTCCTTTGATTGCATGGCTCCTCTCAGAAATTCTTTTAAGGACAGTGACCAGAGCAATCTTGTCTAATTCCTTTCCAGGATGCCTCAGGACTTTCTCCACTATGTCTCTTGTTGGCTACCTCTCTACTATCTCCCCCATCCTTTTTTTCAGTTTTCTTTTATTTGTTGTCTTCTGCTATTAGAATTTTGAGAACAGGGACTGCCTTTCTTTCAACTTCTATTTGTATTCCCATTACTTTAGCACAGTCTGTCAGTATTTAATAGATTCTTGTTGATTGTTGACTGACTGATTGATAGTACTTGAAAGGTGGGAAAAAGACCTACCTGTCTCAAAGTTTCTCAAACACCAGCCTTTTGTGGCATTGTCCTTCCTTCTGACCTGGTTTGAAAGTTCAATCACTAGTCAGTCCTTTGGGTTAGACAGCAAAGGCACTTCTCACCTTCTTTGATGATCTACGTAGTCAGGCAGCAGCGAATGAGACAATCTAGGGAAGCACTTTTTAAACCATAAAGTACTATATGGGTGTTAGCTATGGAATGCTTTCTCAGGATGCCTCATTGACACCATGGTAGGCAATGCCCCTGGGAAGTACCAGTGACTCCAGAGGAAAAGTATCTTATTGACATGTTAATACAATTCCCAAACTTTTTAGGCTCATAAGTAAGTAGTTGCTAGGTTCTAGGAGAATCCAGGTATATGTTTGTGCTAGCAATCTGTCTCCAAAATCTTCATTATTTATTTATTGAAATTTCAAAAAGAAGGACCCTCACTTTCTGTTCTCCCCCCTTTGAAAACCATGGTTTGAAATGGAGTTCTGAATTATAGGACTTTCAGCTAGAAGAAGAGATCACAGGATAATAGATTTAGTATCAGAAGGAAGGTAATAATCATTTATCAAGCATCTACTATGTGCCAGGCATGGAGAGAAATACTTTACAAATGTTATTTCATTTGATCTTCATAAGAACTCTGTGAGGTAGGTGCTAGTATTGTCTCCAAGTAACAATTAAGGGAGCAGAGGCTGACAGAGATGAAGTGACTTGCCCGGGGTCATACAATTAATGTCTAGGACCAGATAGGAACTCGTCTTCCTGACTTCAGGACCAGCACTGCCCCCTTTTTTTCAGAACAGGAAACTGAAGCCCAGATAATTTAAGGGATTTGTCCAAAGTCACTCTGCTGGTAAATTGCAGAGTGGGATTTGAACTCAGGTGTTATGATTACAAATATAGCAGGAAAGTTCAGCACTTGTTCTACTGTATGAAAGTAAGTTTGCTTTCAGGAGCACAATTTGATCTATCTACAAAAAAGTATAAAAATCCGAGATCCCTTTTATATGCACTTCATTAATTGCAGTGAGGTTAAATTATTCTTCGGGATACACACACAGAGAAGACAATTTTGAGCTAATGTAATAAGCTACTTTAGCTGCTGAAAGCATTCAAATCCAACACTTCTCAGGGAACCTCCTTTTGAAAACCTTAAAGTCATATGCTCATGTGTAAATATATAATAAATATATAATTTGTGTAATACATGTGTAAATATATAATAAATATATAATTTAATCTTAAAGAAAAATGCACACTAAGTGTGTGCATAAGAAATTTCTGCAATACAATCCTGCTTTATGTTTAACTAGTTTTAAGTCTGAACAGACCTCTCAGACTTGGTCATGGTGGGTCCTTGGCTGATAGTAACCAAGACCCAGATGAAATGGTGAGCCAGCAGACTGCTCAGGTGTGACCATGTTGTGGTCCTGATAGAGAACTGGTGCCAGGATTGAGTAAGAATTTCCTTGCACATATATCTTGTACTATGCAGGCAGTGATCTGAACTTTTGGAGACAAACAGCAGGGTGAAGAAAAGGTTACAAATTTGAAGAGTTAATTCTACTCCAGCCAACCATAGGTCTAGATATCTGGTACACACACCTTTACATAAATTCGAATTATAGCAAATACTCCTTTATATGTCTTAGCCTTTTTTCTCCACTACAATTATCATTATTTCTATCCTCTGGTTAAAAATGAAACAAAACAAAGAAATGGTAGTGACAGAGAATGAAGAAGCTCTTGGGATTATGATGTAGCCAGGACCTCTTTTCAATACACCAATATTCCAAATCCCTTGATTTGGAAGCTCGTGTAAATGACCTTGGAACCCCTAGTTATCCATTCCAGGAAAAGCAGCTCTGGATGGTACAAACTATACATTCTCCCCATGACCCAAGCATCTCTCTTACCTCTCTTTTTGGTGTGTTGAAACGTTACTCAGTGAAATCCAGGATTTTTCCACAATGGCCTCTATTAGCTGGTTCCTCCTTAAAGAGTTTTGGGAAACTAGTAAAACTCACTAGGCAGCTGTTAGGCTTTGGTGGGATGTGCCAGGAGCAGAATATAATCTAGCAGTGGACTGCTCCTCCCACTTCTTGTATTATGTAGATACATGAGAAGGGAGTAGCATTGGCATGGGAATGACACCACAGATCCATTTGCTATCCATGTTTACATTCATATGCTGCCAAGAATGAGGGCATTCTTGGCCTGTGCTTTCTCCTTGGCATGGAGGAATCTAGAGAGAAGATATATTCACTAAAAGCTCATAGGCAGACAGATAAAGCATTTATTAAGCACTTACAAGATGCAAGGTTCTGTGCTAAACATTGGAATTGCAAATACAAACAAAAGAGATAATTCCTAACCTCAAGGAGCTTATGATCTAATGTGGGGAAGATAGGACACAAAAGGGAGCTAGAGTAAATTTATTTCAAAAGATGTTATTATAATCTTCACAATCAGGGAATTCTTTCTTCCTTTCTTCCTTTCTTCCTTTCTTCCTTCCTTCCTTCCTTCCTTCCTTCCTTCCTTCCTTCCTTCCTTCCTTCCTTCCTTCCTTCCTTTCTTTCTTTCTTTCTTTCTTTCTTTCTTTCTTTCTTTCTTTCTTTCTTTCTTTCTTTCTTTCTTTCTTTCTTTCTTTCTTTCTTTGTTTCTTTGTTTCTTTGTTTGTTTCTTTCTTTCTTATTTGGTTTGTTTCTGGGAATGTGAATATTGTCTCCTAAATCCAAGTGGAAAAATGTGTGGCCGTGTTTCTTATCCATTTAAACCTTCTGACACTTAATAGAATGTTCGCAATACTTTTCCAGTCATTTACAAAAGGAGAGAGAAAACTTACAAATAAAAGCTAACACCTCACTGCTTTGTTTACATATATACTATATCCAGTCACAAGTATATTATGAATGAACTGTCTAGATTCTAAGTTCTTTGAAGGCAATGGTCGTTCACTTTTGCATTTGTTTGCTTCAGTGTCTTACACGTGCTAAGTTTAAATCCTGCCTGTGACTGTGACCACCTATGTGACCTTGAGCAAGTAACCTTCCTGGGCCTCATTTTCCCCATTTGTGAAATGAAGGACTGGGCTAGAGAGTCTCTAAGATCCATGTCAGGTCTCCATTTATGATCCCATTGAAATTAAGTTAAAAGAACGGGAAAGTTTTTATCCTTACTCTTCATTTGCTATCCCATCATGATTATGCTGAAGGTCCAGGAATCAGAAGTGTTCATTTAAAGATGACTTTTGGAAAAGAAGGTTTCTTCATCTTTATCTTCTAGGTCAGTTATGGGCAAACTATAGCCTGTGGGCCAGATGGGGCCACCTGAAATGTTCTATCCAGCCTGAAGACATTATTCCTAATCTGACGAATACAATGAGTAGGATACAATACAATGAAAGTTTGCCCATCACTGTTCTAGGCAGATAGATGGCATAGTGGTTAGAATGGAGTCATGGAGTCATGAAGACTCATCTTCTAAGTTCAAATCTGAGTACTGACTAGCAGTTTGACTCTGGGTAAGCCACTTAATTCTATTTGCCTCAATTTTCTCATCTCTAAAGCAAAATGGAGAAGAAAATGGCAAACCACTCCAATATTTCTACCAAGAAAACCTCTGATGGGGTCATGAAGAGCTGGACATGACTAAAAACAACTAACATTTTTATCTTACCATGAGGTTCTTAGTTACTGAAGCACATACTCAAATTTCATCCCATTGCAAACTTTTATGTCTCTTCTGAGGTGGGACTCTGCACCTGACAACTTTATAATATGGATATTATGTTTGGAAGGGTCTAAAAAGTCCTACAGATTGATGTTGGTGGAATTAGTACATGGTAGCATGGGAAAGTGTCCAAGACCCTCTTGATATTGAGGTGCCTACCCCTTGAAAGCTTAATTTTGTAAAATCACAGAACCCTTTTTGAAAAAGAGGCAACCAAAATAGAGAGACTTAAGTAAGTGATTCGGAATTTAAAAAGAATACAAATTCTCGCTCTCTTACTGAAGTTCCCAAGAACTTCCTTGGGATCATCATAGGATCATAGATGTACAACTGGAGGAAAACTTAGAGGTCTTTGCTTTCAACCCCCCTCATTTTACAGATGAAAAAAGTGGAGCTCCAAAGTTGTGAATAGTCCAATTTTATATAAATATTAGAGTGATAAAGTTGATCCTTTGTCTCAAAATCTATTTAAGTGTGCTGAAGTGTGTACAGGAGACATCTCTCTCTGACTGTCTCCCTATGTCTGTCTCTTTCTCTAAGTCCCTCCTTCCCCGTCTTTTCACTTCCTCCACCTTTCTTTCCAGTTTCCACACATTCAAGGCTCCATAACATGACCACAATATACTTGTTTTTCACACTAAGTGAGATTAATATCCCACCTCTTGGTGCCTTCTTCCCAGAACAAAATGAGGTTGAAGATTTCCTAGCTTTCCTCTTCCTTTGTTGTTCCATTTCCCACTCTCCAGTTCTCTCTTCTGTCTTTTCCACTCTCCACCAGTTTCTATTCCTACCAATTTCAATGCATGCCTTCAAGCAAGATCATCATTGATTTTGTGAGGAGAATAGTCCAGTTCCCATCACTAACTACATTAGTGTGATAGGATTTAGAGAGAATCCATTCATTTTTTTATTGAACAGCTGAGGAAATTTCTGCACAAAGAAGTTTAGTGATTTTAGTCACACAGATCATCTGATTACAACTCCAGTGCTTTTTTCCTCTTATTTTTTAAACCCTTAACTTCCATCTTAGACTCAATACTTTGTATTGGTTCCAAGGCAGAAGAGCTGTAAAGGCTAGGCAATTGCAGTTAAGTGGCTTGTCCAGAGTTACACAACTAGGAAGTGTCTGAGGCAAGATTTCAACCTAGGACTTCCTATCTCCAGGCCTGACTATATTCCGAGCCACCTAGCTGCTCCTGCAGTGCATTTTTCATTATACTTTTGATGGATGAGTTAGTCATATTGCAAATGTTCTCAGATAAGGAGACTGTACTCTGATTTTCTCCTAAATTTGTACTGAGAATTTTGGGGATTTTCAGTCACTTCAGGCTCATGGGGTAATGATGCTTGTTTATGCCAGTTGTTGCTACTCTGACTGCCTGATGGCATCTCTGTGGATCAGTTTCAGTTAGTTGCATAATTAAATGCAGCAATCATGTTCAGCTCTCAAACTCTACATTTTTAATTGTTGTTTGCCCTCTGTTTTCCAAGAAGGCCAATAACATCACAGAGTAAGGTCTTATCTTGCATGTGAATTACAATGAAGTGAGGCAGAGTTGCACAAAGTCATCAGCTTCACTCTTTTTTCCAGTCATCCAAATCTAGTGGCAAGACAAAAGTCAGGACTACTGACAATGTCCTAGGATACAGTGGATGACCTGGACTTCTTGTCTGACAAGCTCTATGTGCTTTAGCTGCCTTCATGGCCATTGAAAAAAAATGTTCTCATCTGCTCATTCAATTAGGGGAAGTCTTCACATATTTAGGGTAGACATTCTCCAAACTCACTGACTAGTTTGTGGCCTGTTGGTTACCTTCAACCTAGTTTAGCCCGTCTGCGGAGATGGTTTTACTGAAGTGTGAGCTCTAGGCATGCTTCTTAGAGTCTTAGAGTCATAAGTGAGAGTTGGGGTGTATGAGGTGTTCAGGGAGGACTATCACCTCTACTCATCCCCCTTTGGTGTCCATCTTTCTCCCAATTTCTAATTAACACGCAGATGAAAATAATAATAACAATAAATAATAGTTATAGGAGCCATTTACATTGAAAAGAGGATAATAGAAAGACATAAGCTGAAAAAGATTTTCCAAGCTTTTAGAGAAAAAATACACCCTCAAAGACAATGGAACATTTATACCAAAACTCTAACAGCACAGTCTCTGATACAACCAGAGAAGGGTTAGAAAACAATACTGAAGAGAACAAAAATGGGACGAGCAAACATGGAGGAGGACTGTGTGAGGGCACTGAGAAAGAGATTAAAAAAATTCTTCACTTTCATCTTAGAATCAATACTGTGTTTTGGTTCTAAGACAATGGGAATTGACTTGTCCAGGGTCATACAGATAGGAAGTATCTAGGGTCAGATTTGAACCCAAGACTTCTTATCTCTGGACTTGACTCTCAATACATTGAGCCACCTACCTGCCCCTGAGTAATTGATTTTTAATGTGTGTGAAAGAGGAGGAGAAGATACCAAAGTTGTAGAAAAATCTTGGATGTTTTTCTTATTCCTAAAGGGAAACTGAGAGAATTATAACAGGTCTATATGCTTATTTTACTATTTGTATGAAATATTTATGAGAATAACCTACACAAGTAACTTAAAAGGGCTTTCACAAGCAATGTTCCACAATAGGTAGTATCTTAATTATTACAAAATTAAAGGTATAGGGAACACAAGTTCCCATTGTATTTATTGTTTGCCTGTTACAAAAAAGACTGATTTAATAACACAAAGAATGGACAAAAGACTCCAAAAAGAAATATTTCCAAAAAATAATGCAAAATTATACAGTTTTTTTGGGGAAAATATGAAATAGAGAACCTTATTTGATACCCCCTCTCATCCTTAGTATCAGCTAAAGTAAAAACCTAGAAGATATATGCTCATGAAAGGTGATTGTCATTTTCATGGTAAAAGTTCAGAATAGAATTCAAGTTTAAGAAAGATTCCCTTTAGATGGCAAGACCCTCTAGATCTTCCTGTAGGCATATTATTGCATTGTAATGGCTGTAGCAAGAGCTGAAACATTGTTGAACCTGCTAAGTGAAATCCATAGTCTATCAACAGAAGTTACCCTAAATAGGGTAACTAATTACCCTCAAGTGAATGAAAAATGCATCCAGAGATTGATGCTCTGTTTAACAGTGGTTCCCAAACTTTTTTGGCCTACCACCCCCTTTCCAGAAAAAAATATTACTTAGCCCCCTGGAAATTAATTTTCAAAAAATTTTAATAGCAATTAATAGGAAAGATAAATGCACCTGTGGCCATCACTGCTTCCCCTGTATCGCTGCAGCACCCGTCAGTGGGTGGTAGTGCCCACTTTGGGAATCACTGCTTTATTAGATGGACATTCTAAAGAGCTTACTTAACAACACATATATATTGGAGAGAGGGTGCAAATTATCAGAGCTTTGGATTCAGAACTGACTAAGAGGAGAGAGTAAGCTATAGTGTCTTTAGGAATTCTCAACGTTCTTTGTAATTATCCAAACTTGTGCAAGAAATGAAAACCCATCTTTTTAATATTAATATTCTATAAACACTCATATGGCTTCAAAATTTATTTTGCTGATAAAGAGTTAAGTATTGCTCAGAAGGCAATGGACAGGTATTTAGTGAATGTGAGAAGATTGCAATACACTTCAAGAAATACATGATTAAGGATAATGAATGAAATACATAAACAAGGTGAAGTGTGGGTGTGAAAAACATTGGTTGATATGTAGTAAAGGTGAAAGATAACAAGAGGCATCCTTTTACACCATTGATTTTCTTATCATGCCAATGAAAATAAAGGAAGGCCTCCAACATTAAGGGTGGATCCCCTGTAATGAACTTAGAGGAGGCCAAAAATAAGATTCTCACAGGATGGGTAAATACGTATATTTGTAACTTGCATCTTTGGAGGAAATAATTTCATTGTTGTATAACATTTTAAGGCTTGAGAAAATGATCTTGTTTGGTCTCACAATGACCTTGTAAAGAGAGTGTTTATTATTATTATTATTAAATTATCCTTAATTTGTAGATGAAGAAACAGAAGGTCAGAGAGATAAGTAACTTCCTTAGTTCGAGTAGGTAGTCATTTTGAATTTTAATCTAAAGAAAATGAATCTACCTAATCAAAATTGTCAGATTCACTGCTGGGGAAGTAATGGAGCTTGCAACAACTGAGTTCTACTGGTTCATTCATGGTGGTATGCAGATTGGCTGTAGCTAGGATATTTTAGGAGGAGGAAGCATGGTTACTAAAGCTGGTAGATAATATTACTAGCTACACCCAGCTTTTCCTTTGAAGGTGACTTGTCCAGGGTCATACAGTTGGCAAGTACCTGAGACAGGACTTGGATTCAGATCTTCCTGACTTCAAGTCTAGCACTCTTACCTATTGATCTCCTAACTGATTATGAAAGATTTAGTGATTCAGAATGTCATTGTTCTGGTCCCTACTAACTTATTTGTTCTTGCCAAAAGAAAAAATGTTGGTATTAGATTAAATGACCTCTAAGGCCCCTGTAGTCCTAAAACTATGTTCCTAGGACAAGGTTGAAACTAGTGGAATCCTAAGTATGACGTGATTAGAGATTAATTTTGTGTGATAGCATCAAAAGATGTGGCAAGAACCTGACTAATTGTGGTGAACAGTAAACAGTAATAGGTCCTGGATCCTGAGCCATAGGCATATTTGGATTTATTTCTAGAACTTTTTTCCCTTCTATTTGTTTTTTTTAAATAATATTTTATTTTTCATCAACTGCATGTAAAACAATTTATAACATTTGTTTTTTAAAAGTTTGAATTCCAAATTCTCTATCAAATTCCTTATTCTTTAAATAATCTGATAAGATTATACATGTTAATCATGCAAATCATATTTCCATAGTAGTCATGTTGTAGAAGAAAACAGACCAAAATACTCTCAAACAAACCCACAAAAAATAAAGTGAAAAATAGTATGTTTTGATTGGCATTTAGACATAATCAGTTCTTTCTCTGGAAGTGGCTAGCATTTCTCATCAAGGATCCTTTGTAATTGTCTTGTATCACTGTATGCCTGAGAATAGCTCAATCATTTACAGCTGATCATCATGTAATATTGCTGATAACTGTATATAACATTCTCTTGGTTCTGCTCATTTCACTTGCATCAGTTCATGTATGCCTTAACAGGTTTTCCTGAAATCATCTTGCTTAATTCTAGAAGCACAATAGTATTTCATTATAATCATATATCATAGTTTGTTCAGTTATTCCCAAATTATTCATGTCCCTTGACCATTTGCCAATTGGGGAATGTTTTTTTTTCTTTTTTGTAAATTTGACTTAGTTACTTAAATATTTGGGAAATTAAGCTTTTGTCAGAGTTTGGTTATAAAAATGTTCTCCCAGTTTGTTGCTTTCCTTCTAATTTTGGTTGCATTGGTTTTGTTCGTATAACCCCTTTTTAATTTGATATAATCAAAGTTATCCATTTTACATTTTGCAATGTTCTCTATCTCTTGCTTAGTCTTAAATTCCTTTCTTTCCCACACACCTGACAAGTATACTAATCTATATTCACCTAATTTACTAATGATTTCACTCTTTATATTTAAGGTATTTACCCATTGTGAATTTATCTTGGTATAGAGTGTAAGATATTGATCTAAACCTAATTTTATCCATACTTTTTCCAATTTTCCCAGCATTTTTTGTCAAGTAGTGAGTTCTTATCCCAAAAGCTATGATCTTTGAGTTTATGGAACACTAGCGTGCTGAGATCATTTATCCCTAATCTATTCCATTGATCCACCTTTTTGTCTCTTAGCCAGTACCATATTGCTTTGATGATCACTGCTTTATAGTACAGTTTAAGATCTGGTACTGCTAGGCCCCATCTTTCACATTTTTTTTCATTATTTTCCTTGATATTCTTGATCTCTTTTTCTTCCAGATGAACTTTGTTATAATTTTTTTCTAATTCTATAAAAAAGTTTTTTGATAGTTTGATAGGTATAGCACTAAATAAGTAGATTAATTTGGGTAGGATTGTCATTTTTATTTTTAGCTCATCCTACCCATGAGCAATTAATGTTTTTCAAGTTATTTAGATCTAGTTCTAGTTTTAATTGTGAAAAGTCTTTTGTAGTTGTGTTCATATAATTCCTGTGTTTGTCTTGGTAGACAGATTCCTAAGTATTTTATACTGTCTAGAGTTATTATAAATGGAGTTTTTATTTCTAACTTCTGCTGCTGAATTTTGTTGGAAATGCTGATGATTTATGTGGGTTTATCTTGTACCTTGCAACTTTGATGAAGTTGTTACTTATTTCCACTAGCCTATTAGTTGATTTTCTAGGATTCTTTAAGTATACCATCATATCATCTGCAAAGAGTGATAGTTTAGTATCCTCATTGCCTACTTTAATCCCTTCAATTTCTTTTTCTTCTCTAATTGCTACTGCTGGCATTTCTAGTACAATATTAAATAATAGAGGTGATAATGGGCATCCTTGTTTCACTCCTGATCTTATTGGGAAGGCTTTTAATTTGTCACTATTGCAGATGATACTTACTGATGCTTTTAAATAAAGACTGCTTATTATTTTGAGTAATGACCCTTCTATTCCTATACTTTCTAGTGTTTTCAATAGGAATGGGTGTTGTATTTTGTCAAAGGCTTTTCCTGCATATATTGAGATAATCATGTGATTTCTGTTGGTTTGATTATTGATATGGTCAATTATGCGGGTTGTTTTGCCAATATTATACCATCTTTGCATTCCTGTTATAAATCCCACCTGGTCATAGTGGATAATCCTTGTGATAACTTGCTGTGGTCTTTTTGCTAGTATTTTATTTAAGATTTTCGCATCTATGTTCATTAAGGAGATTGGTCTGTAGTTTTCTTTCTCTGTTTTTGGCCTGCCTGACTTTGGAATCAATACCATATTTATGTCATAAAAAGAATTTGATAAGACTCCTTCTTTACTTATTTGTCAAATAGTTTGTATAGTATTGGCATTAGTTGTTCTTTAAGTGTTTGATAGAATTCACTTGCAAACCCATCTGGCCCTGGGGTTTTTTTCTTAGGTAATTCCTTGATGGCTTGTTCAGTTTCTTTTTCTGAGATGGAGTTATTTAAGTATTCTATTTCCTCTTTTGTTAATCTAGGCAATTTTTATTTTTATAAATATTCACCCATTTCTCCTAGATTGTCATATTTATTTCCAAAATAGTTCTTAATAATTACCTTAATTTTCTCTTCATTAGAGGTGAGATCACCCTTTTCATCTTTGATACTGTTAATTTGATTCTCTTTCTTTTTTATTAGATTGACTAGTACTTTATTTTATTTTTTTCAAAGTACAAGAACCTAGTCATTTATTAGTTCAATACTTATTTTGAATTAGTTTAGTTAGTTCTTTTACTTTCAGTTTTAGTAATTTCTCCTTTAATTTCTAGGATTTCCAACTTAGTTTTTTAGATTTTTAATTTGTTCTTTTTCTTATTTTTGAAGTTGCAAGTCAATTTACTGATCTCCTCCCTCTCAATTTTGTTGCTAAAGTCACTCAGAGATATAAATTTTCCCCTGAGTACTGCCTTGGCTGTATCCTTGGTTTTGATATGATGTCTCTTTGTTGTCATTCTCTTTAATGAAGTCCTTAATTGTTTATATTATTTCTTTTTTGACCCACCAATTTTGAAGAATTAGTTTATTTAGTTTCAAATGAATTTTAAATTTGCCTTTCCATAGACCTTGGTTAAATATAATTTTTATTGCATTATGATCTGAAAAAGTTGTATATATTATTTCTGCTTTTCTGCATTTGTTTGGAATATTTCTATTCCCTAGTTCAAGGTTGATCTTTGTATATGTACCCAGTACTGCCGAGGAGAAGACATATTCCTTTTTATTCCTGTTCAATTTTCTCCAGATAGCTATTAAGTCTAATTTTTCTAGCATTTCATTTATTTCCTTACTTCTTTCTTATTCATTTTTCAGTTCGATTTATCTAGTTCTGAAAGGGGAAGGTTGAGATCCTCCACTAATATGGTCTTACAATTTATTTTCTCTTGGTCTCCTTTAATTTTCCCTTTGGGAATCTAGACGCTATGCCATTTGGTACATAAATTTTTTGTAATGATATTACTTCATTATTTATAGTATCCTTTAACAGAATGTAATTTCTTTCCTTATCTCTTTTAATCTGATCAATTTCTACTTTGGCTTTGTCTGGTATCATGATTGTTTTTTTATACTTTTTTTTTTTACTTTTGATGATGCATAATAAGTCCTGCTCCAGTCTTTTACTTTGAATCTGTGTGTCACCCTGCCTCAAATGTGTTTCTTGTAAACAACATATAGTAGGATTCTTTTTTAAAATCTACTCTGCTATCTGCTTCTGTTTAATGGGTGAGTTAATCCCATTCATATTCAGTGTTATGATTACTAATTGTGTATTGTCCTCCATCATATTATCCCCTTTGAATCCTGCTCTATTTACTTTCTTTTTGTTCTTCCTCACTAGTGTTTTGCTTTTCATCAACCCCTACCCCTTCTTCCCTCCAATTACTTCCCTCTTCCCTTGTATTATTTATTCCCTTTCCACTTCTCTGTGGGGTGAGATAGAATTCTATACGCCACTAAGTATACTTGTTTTACCCTCTCTGAGCCCTTTGTGATGAAAGTAAGTTTAAGCACTGCCCATCACCACCCTTATCCTGCCCTCCAATGACTTTTCACACCTCTTTATGTTATATAATGTAACCCAGTGATGGGCAAACTATTCCCTGCAGGCCAGATCCAGGCCGTAGTTTGCCCATCACTGCCTTAAGCAATCTCAATGAGGGGGTGTTCTGTAGTGATTAGGGAATTGCCTAAGGCAGTGATGGTCAAACTACAGCCTGGATCTGGTCCGCAGGGAATAGTTTGCCCATCACTGATTTAACCCATTCTCTCTCTCTCTTCCATTTTCTCTCAGTGCAATTCTCTCTTTCAGCCTTTGCTTGACTTTTTTACATGTCATTCATATGCATACATATATCACACATATATATTGTTACATATCATCACATTTACTTATACATAATATCATCATAATCAGCTTACTTTTCCATCCTCTTTATGAGTAAATTCCTTCAATTTTCTCTACTAATAAGAGTAATTTTTAAGAATTACAGAAATCCTCTTTCCATATATACATATAAACACTTTGACCTTAATGCATCTTTTACATTTTCTCTTTCTTATTTACCTTTTTGGGCTTTGCTTGTGTCCTGTATTTGGACTTTAAATCCTTTTCTTAGGTCTGGTTTATTCCCTTTAGTTTTGCTGGATAGATGGCTCTGGGTTGTAAAACCAAATCTTTTGCCTGCTTGAATATAATATTCCATACCTTTTGATCCTTTAATGTAGAAGCTGCAATGTCCTGTATGATTCTTTGAGTGGTTTCTTTCTGGCCAATTGAAATATTTTTTTCCTCAGCTTCGTGGTTCTTGAATTTAGCACTTATATTCCTAGAAATTGTAATTTAAGAATTTTTTTCTGGAGTTGATCTGTTAATTCTTTCAGTTTCAATTTTATTTTCTTGTTCAAGGATCTCTGGGCAGTTATCTTTGATAATTTCTTGTAATATATCCAAAGTTTTTTCTTGATCATGTATCATGGCTTTCAGGTAGTCCAATAATTTTCGAATTGTCTCTCCTAGATCTATTTTCTAAGTCAGTTGTTTTTTCAAAAAGATATTTCATGTTTTTCCCTGTTTTTTTCATTCCTTTCATTCTGATTTATTGTTTCTTAATTTCTCATGAAATCATTAGTTTCTAGATGTTCAATTCTAATTTTTAATACCCGATTTTCCTCTATTGGGTTTTTGTTCTCCTTTGTCCATTAACCTATTTCTTCTTGAATCACTTTAATTTCTTTCTCACTTTTGTTCTGCCTCTCTTAATTGGTTTTTGAAGTCTTTTTTGAGTTCTTCCAGAATCTGTGTCCAATTCATATTTTTCTTTTGGATTTTGGGTGTGTTTCCTTTGCTTTCACTGTTCCCTTCTGTGTCAGTACTTTGCTCTTTGTCCCCATAAAATTCTTTAGAGTTTTTGTTGTTGTTGTTGTTTGCTCATTTTTTCTATTTAATTACAGGTAGGCTTGGGGGGATGATGTGATGGTTTGAGGGCTTAGAGCTCTGAGAGACCCCTACCCATGCTGATTCATTTGATTCTTGTGATGCTAATAGTTTAAAGACTTGCCTCAGGCTTAGGTATAAGCTTTTGATCTCTCTCTGATCTTGATCATATCAGGGACTGATCAAATTGTAGTCTCAGGGTTAGTTTCTAGCATTTGGTCTCTTTGTGTACTTGATCTAATCAGGAACAGCCTTGATTGTCCTTTCCTGGAGCTCTGCCCTGAGCTTTAGGCAAAAATATTAGTACTTAGTATAATCATCAACCCCAAAGTGTGAATTAAGTCCTTGTCCCAAGCTCAGACTAGAATTCCCTGGGCTGGGGTTCTGGATTTCTCTATAAATTCAAAATTTCAAGGGTTATGTAGTTGGCTTGTACTTCAACTTGCTCAGGCAGGGTCTCAGGATCTGGATGTTGGCTTGGGAATAAGTTCCCGAACCTTGGACAGCAGATGGAGGGTGTTGTGGTGTGGCTCACCCTTGGCTTGCTCTTCCCTCCTTGTTATAGCTTCTTGCTGGGTCTCCTTTCCTCTCACCTCAGTGCCTCAGATATTTGTTTCTTAACTTTTGGGTTTTCCTTTTCTTGAAAGTTGTTTCACTGTATCTCCACGTTGGTTCTTTCATTCTTGTTTTCATTTTGTGGTTATATTTTAATCTTGGATAGGGAGGATTCTCATGGTGGCACAGAGCTGCTGAGGATTACTCTACCATCTTCTCCCTTGATATTCTTAAACTTTTGTTCTTCCAGATGAATTTTGTTATTATTTTTTCTAGATCTATACTGTTTTTGGTAATTTGACTCATATAGCACTGAGTAAACAAATTAATTTAGTTAGAGTTGTCATTTTTATTTTATTGACTTGGTATACACACAAGTAATTAATTTTTTTCTAGTTGTTTAGGTCTAAATTTATGTGAAAAATATATTGTAACTGTGTTCACATAATTTCTGAGTTTATCTTGGCAGGAATACTTCCAAATATTTTATATTGTCTACAATTGTTTATAATAGGATTTCCCTTCCATCTCTTCCTGCTGGACTTTGTTGGGAATCTATAAATATGTTGATGAATTACATGGGTTTTTTATATCCTGCAACTTTGCTGAATTTGTTAATTAATTCAGATAGTTTTTTAGTTGATTATCTATGATTTTCAAGGAATACCATCATCTGCAAAGAGTGATAGTTTTGTCTCCTCACTATTTATGTTCTTTCAATTTTTCTTCTATTATTAGCATAGATAGCATTTCTAATACAATACTGAATAATGGTGATAATAATGAACATCCTCACTTAACTTGCAATCTTACAGATAATGTTTGCTGATGGTTTTAGATAGATACTATTCATTTTAAGGAAAATGCTCTTTATTTCTATGGTCTCTGGAGTTTGGACTGAAAATGGCAGATTTGTGTCTTATAATACATTTACTCCTGGAAATCTGACTTCTTAGAATTGCTCTTAAAAATTCTGGTTGTTTCTGAATTTTTTTTGCAAATATGAAGAATTTTGCCAATGCTCCAGCCTAGATTGAAAAAATGACCATGATAAGAAATTAGAAAGTCTACTGGAAACAGAATAAGATTTCTCTGAGACAAATGTTTGGCAATAAAATTTGTGAACAAAATAAGCAAGAAAGGTCAGGATGTCATGTTGGCAGCTAGGTCAAGTGATGGAAAAACACCTAGTGAATCTTTTGAATATGAGTAGATCCTCTTGGGTTCTTTAAAAAGCAGTGACTATTTTGTTTTGTAATATTCTGTGTGGGGAAGAACTTATCAGAATGTTATGACTAATTTCACTTTGTGATCCTAAAAATTAGCTTTTCATGGAAACTTTCAACAATCTGGGTATGAAAAAATGACTAAAAAGATATACAACATGTTTTATGAAGAAAGATTAGTAGCTTTATACTAGATGCACTATTAGGATAAATGTATTAGGATGCACTAAAGATAAAGGGTAATGACAACTACTTTCAGGTGTATGAATGATTATTATGAAGCAGATTAGTTTCCATCTCCATGGAGAACTGAAGAAGAGAAAATGTACTTTAATCACATTGAGGGAATGCAGTTAAACAGGAGGAACTTCTTGACTGTAACCCTGGGAAAGGTTGTCTTATAGTTTGTAGAATCTTCTTCCCAGGAGATCTTTAAAAGGGTAAACTGACCATAGGCTCTGATTTATCTGAAGGTAGGAAGCTAGGCTAAATAATCTCTTGAATGTTTTGTAAATTTGTAAAAATTAAGATTAAAGAGGTTTTGATCTTGAAAGACTGAATATTGGAGACCTAGAATTGTCATGTGAGATTCATTTGAAATTTTTTTCTACATAAAAATCTTTCTGATATAATAGATGCTTAACATATTATATGTTTATGTATGCATCTATGCATGTATCTATTATCCATCTACACTTATTATTTGAATGAAGATTCCAGGTTTCCTTTCAGAAATACCTAATCTAATCTACAGCTACCAGATACCATTTTTATGGGCATGCACTTTCCTGTCAGAAGTCTTTATGTACTTTAATTTCCTATGGCAACCATTAATTGACTATGCAACAGTGTTTGGAAGCTGATTGGGTTAGTAATGGAGTGCATGGATTAGTGGTTTACATCTAATTTTATGAGATTTCTTATTCTCAAAAGAGTTTCACTCTTTTTTAACCCTCAGTTGCCATTTGTTTTGCATCTCTTTTGGTGTTTTACTATCACATTGCTGAAGACTTAATGAAGGCTATATTCTTTGACTAATGAAAGATTTTGTTACTTGATGTGTGATTAATTTATACTAGATGCTGGGATGTTTTAATATTTTATTATTGTACATATAATTTAAAATAGCTATTTAAGATTGTTTTCATTTCCAATTATATCTTTTTCCCTTTCCCTACTCAGAGAGTCATTTAATATAACAAAAAATAGTAAGGAAAAAAGTTATTTAGTAAAATTCGTCAACACATTAATTGTCTGACTATGTATGCAATATCCCCCACTCTTGGTCCTCTATCTCTACAAAGGCATGTATTTTGTTTTTATCTTGCTTTTGGGGGCAAACCTCATCATTATAAAGATATTTTCTTCAGTTTCTTTTTGTTGTTGATATTATTAAGCTAATAAGCATTTATTAAACCATTATGTGCCAAGTGACATTGTGTTAAGTGCTAGAGATCTATAAAAAGGCAAAAACATTCACCCTATTCTCAAGGAATTCACATTCTCCTGGGGGAGACGCCATACACACAACTACGTACAATTTACTTATATTCAGAGTTGATGGAAGATAATCTCAAAGGGTAAAGCACTAGTAGGGGGGACCAAGGAATACCTCCTGCAGAAGGTGGGATTTGAGCTGGGATCAGAAGGAGGCCAAGGAAGAAAGGATTGAATGTTGAGTAGGCAGAATATTCCAGGCAGGGGAAATAGCCAGAAAAAAGTAATAGATTTTTGGGAATGAAGTATGGTGTGTGTGAAAAAAGTAAGCCAGGGTAGATGATTCACAGAATGTATGGAGGCAAGTAATATGTAAGGAGACTGGAGGGACTACTGTTGGTTCAGTGGATAGAGAGCTTAGTCTAGAGACAGGATGTCCTGGGTTCAAGTTTGACCTCAGCTACTTCCAAGATGTGTGACTTTTGTCAAGTCACTTAGCCCCCATTTGCCTGAGCCTTTACTGCTTTCTTTCCTTGGAACTAATACACAGTATTGATTCTAAGACTGAAGGTAAGGGTTTAAAAATAAAGAAGATTGGAGAAGTGACCAGGTAGTGAAGTAAATAAAGACAATATTTTATATTTAATCCTAATTGCAAAAGAAATATATGCAGTTTACTGAATGGGGGTAGTGGGCTTGGTATAATTAGATAAGAATTTTAGGAAAATCATTTTGGTAGATGAGCTGAGGATAGATTGGAGAGGGGAGAAAATTGAGATGGGAAGAATGGAGATGAGTTTGCTGTTGCAATAGACAAGGTATACACTGATAAGGGCCTGTCCTAGAATGGAGATTGTGCCAGTGGAGAAAAGGCAACACATATAAGAGACATTGTGAATACTGAAATGATGGATTTGGCAACACACTAGAAACACAGCATAAGTGCAAGTGAAAAGTTCATGATGATATCAAGAATTAGAGTCTGGTAGTAACTTCCACAGCAAGAGCAAAGTTAGGAAGAGAAGGTTTTAGGGAAAAATGATGAGTTCTTTAGACTTGTTGAGTTTGAGATGTCTAAGAGAGATATAATTTGAGATATCCAAAAGGCAGTTGGTGATGTGAGACCAGATCAGTAGAAAGATTAGGGCTATGCATATATCTGGTCATCATCTCAATAAAGAAGATAATTGGACCCGTGGAAATTGATATAATATCATGGAGGAAGACAGCATAGAAGGAAAAGAGAAGTCATTCAGGGCAGAGTCTCAAAAGATTAAACGAAGAATCAGGAAGAGACTGAGGATCAGTCAGGGCTTAGGGAGGAGATTAGTCAGGGAGTTAGGAACAATAGCATTCAAACCTATTGAGGAGAGAAGACACAGGAGGAAATGGTCATTGAGAATATTAGAAGGTTCAGAGAAATGAGAAAGAATGGGAACTGAGGTGAGACCATTGAATTAGATAATTAGGAGATCATTGGTAACTTTGGAGAGAGCAATTTCATCTGAAGGATGAGGTGAGAAAACAGATTGCAGGTGGTTTAAAAATTAGTGAGATGAAAGTAGAAGTCTTTGGGGGTAGAATAGAGGTGTCAAACTCAAGGTCAACTGGTGGTAATGTCCCAAGTATGGGAACCAGATTAAAATGTCATTGGAGGGGCAGCTTGGTGACTCAGTGTATTGAGAGTTAGATTTAAAGGTGGGAAGTCCTGGTCTGGCCTCAGATACTGCCTAGCTGTGTGACCTTGGGCAGGTCACTTAACCCCAATTACCTAGCCCTTATTGCTCTTCTGCATTGGAACCAAATACCCAGTATTGATTCTAAGACAGAAGGTAAGTTTTTAAAAATGTCATTGGGAAATATTTAACAAAATAAATAAAACTACAATTCATATAATACTAATTTGTGGTTTTCTATGTCAAGATGACTTTTAAAGGGATCCATTTTTTTGGACACCACTGCTGTTGAAGGCTTTTTGAAATAGTTTTGTTGAGAATGGGAGGAGAGATCAAAAAAAGAATCAAGTGAGAGTTTTTGTTCATTTTTAAGGAATGGTGTTTTGTTGGTAGAAAAAGAGTCAATAAAGAATCAAATTGGTCTATAAAGGACCAGGAATCAGTAAAGAATGACAATATATTCATCATGCTGAATTCTATTACTAATCTTGCTCCTGATAAAAAACAAAAAACAACAAATAGAAAAGTGCAGTAAAAACATGGACTTAGACGACCTTGGTTGAAGCCCTAACTGCCTTTATTGGCCAGTGTGACCCTTGGCAAATCATTTAACCTAGTTGAACTAGAGTTTCCTCATCTGTAAAACTGGAATATCATTTGCTTCATAGTTATTGTAGAAAAGCTCTTTTACAAGTGTTTTGTTTTATTTTTATTAGGAAAGAAATATCCTAGAACCCACAGATACAAATATATGGGTATATGATTTGGAGTTTTGGTTTTAAAAGATCACTCTATTACAAAAATGAATAATATGGAAATAGGTATTGAGTGATAATACATGTATAACCCAGTGGAATTGCTTATCAGCTCAGGGGAGTGGGGAGGGAAGAGGGGAGGGAGAGAATATCAATTGTATAACCATGGGAAGATATTCTAAATAAATAAATATTTTTAAAAAGCATTTGTAACTGTGGGGTGGGCTCGCATTGCATTGATGCTTCTATCACTCTACATATTTATGGAGCTCTAACTTTGGATGTTTTCTATTGTGCTAAATCTTGGTAGATTATACTTTTGGAAAAAGCCAAAAGTTACTTGGAGGATATATTAGTGAATGAAGTGAGTGGTTTAATGGAGTAATATTTTTTAGGGATGATAAAAATGAGATGTGGTTGATTACAAATATATATATATATATATACATAAATATAAATGATATATAGCATTGTAGAATGTGTAAAAATTATATATATATATATTTCTAAATTGGGAAGTATGACAGATAAGTTTATAGTTGGAGAAGGAAATAAGGCCCACTCTTCATTATTTGATCCCTCTATTAGAGTTTCTTGATTCCTTTCCTTATTGCTATCTTCAGTACTTTATCAACTTATTTCTTTTTTCTATGCATCCTTAATATTATCCTCTGTGCTAGCTCTTTCACATTATGTCTTAAAATGTGATAAGGCTTTCACAATTGGAAAAAAGCTTTTTCTTAACCCTTCTATCCCAATCAAAGTATTGCCATATCTTTCTTCCCCTTCATGGAATCATATATTGCCAAGAGCAATGGATCCAGAGTCTGAAAGCTAGAGCTTCAACCGCAGCATGGCTACTTACTCCTTGTGTAATTTTTGTTTTCTCTAATGAATAAAGTAGGCTTCACTCTGAGAAAAACAAAGAAGATCTAAGCTTTAGGAAAGAGAAGTGAAGTAGGTGATTAGATTTAATTCACAGAGCCTTGCTGATAATTGAATTCTTGAGAATCAACTAGAGCAGCTTCTGTTTCCATTTGAACTCAGCAGGAAAGTGCTAATTGCAAATCAAGGCAGCTGAACATCATATTACAATAAAAGGTGAGAAATTTACCACAAACAAATTGCACCCCCTCCCAGGAACTCCCGGAAAATGAGTACCATCATGTAGTAAACAGATGTGGCAACCAGGCAGTTAGTTTTAGCAATTAACCATGTAGTTTAGCCATTATTGGTACTACAAACAAAAATCATAAATACCTAAGTATCTTGTTGCAAGCAGTTACAGAAGAGGGGAATTTTGTAGTGACTTGCAGAGAGTGTGCCATATTTTTGTTTCTGTCAATACTAAGGAACAGTTGTGTATGTATGAAGTACAATTTTTTTCCTGTCCTTGAGGAGAAAGTTAAGAACTTAAGGAAAACATGTTTACTAGAGGAAGAATGAAAATTCTTTGAAAGACTGGAAAAATTTCAAGGAAGAAGAATGAGCTGAAGAGACTGATAGTGATATTAATAAACATCAAGTGGATGTAGGATAGAAGAATGCAATGAAGAAAAGGAAAGAATCATTGGATGTGAGCTAAGGAATAAATATGAGGATCCTTCCTTAGAGGAAGGAGATAGACTATCTCTAAAACACAAAATTTTAACCTGGGATTCATGGACTCCTTAGAGGTCTGTGAATACATTTCAGGAGGTCCAAGAACTTTGAGGGGGAAAAATAGCATCTTTATTTTCATTAAGCTTTAACAGAAATTTAAGTTTCCTTTAATTGTGAATTAAAAATAAGCCCAAATTATTATGAGAAGTGATCTCTAGACTTCATTACCCTTCCAAAGGGGTCATGAGGGAGAACAAAGCTGATACCCTACTCTAGAAGAAGTAGCTGTAAAGGAACAATTATGTGACTTTATAGGTTCCATTAGGACAGAAGTTATTCATTAATAGTTGAAGAGGAAGATATGAATAATGTTCATTAGTGACTACTACTAATGGATATTAGGATGGCTATTTGAAAATTTGACATAAACAATAAGGAGGTCTTTCTTTTTCTTCCTTAGAATATATCTGGGATGGAATGAAGAATCTCCAGAAACTTTTTGTTCCTGTAGGTCACTACCCACTCTTGCAGATTCATGTGGGAATAAGTTATATCACAAGAAAGAAACCAACATATCCCTTATATGTAATCAATTGCCAAGTCTGTTACTTTTACTTTCATAACACACCTTGTGTAAACTTCCTTTCTTTGTGTAACACTGGACATCACCAGGATACGTCCTTGTCAGTTCACACTGAACTATTTTTGTAGTAGCATGTTGGTAGGTCTCCTTGTCCCAAGCTTTTCCCAATTCCTGTCTATTTTCCTCCAAGCTGTCAAATTTGTTTTCCTTTTTCTCAAGACTGACCTTGCCACTCTTCCCCTTCTACCAATTCAATAAAGTCTAGTGGTTCTCTATTATCTCCAGGATCAAATATGAAATCCTCTGTTTGGATTTTTTAAAAGTCAATTTTCTTTTTGGTATCACTTTCAAGTTCTCTCCACTTCTTCTACCCATTGAAAATGCAAGAATTTCAAAACCTATTTCCCAAAAGAAGTTATACAAAATATATTTCTGCATTAATTATGGTCTAAAAAAAGAAAGAAAAAATGCTTCAATCTGTACTCTGAGACCATTAGTTCTCTCTCTGGATGTGGATAGCATTGTTCATTATAGGTTCTTTGAACCTATGATGGATTATTGTATTGATCAGAGTAACTTAAGTCTTTCACATTTTAGTTATCTTTATGATACCACAGTTATTTTTCAAACTGTACTCGGTCTGTTCACTTTATTTTACAGTGGTTCATACAGATCTTCCCAGGTTTTCTGAAAACATTCCCTTCATTATTTCTTACAGAATGATAGTGTTCTAGCATATTAATAGAACATGACTTGTAGAGCCATTCTCTGAGTGATGGCCATCCCCCAGTTTCTAATTCTTTCCATTACAAAAGAGCTAATCTCTTTCTTTCCTTCCTTCCTTCCTTTCTTTCTCTTTCTTTCTCTTTCTTTCTCTCTTTCTCTCTCTNTTCCCCTTTCCTACTCTCTAAACTGGCTGTACTCACCTCCTTGCTGTTCCCAAATAGTCTCTTGATTCTTTGCATTTTAATTACCTGTCCCAGATGCTTAAAATTCTCTCTCTACTCATCTCTACCTTTTGGCATCCCTAACTTTCTTTAAGTCTCAGTTAAAATCTTGCCTTCTATGGGAAGCATTTTCTAATTCCTCTTAATGACAGTGCCTTTCATTTTAAATTTTATATCTGTACTTGGTTGTTTGCATATTTTCTGCTATTAAACTGTGATTTTCTTGAGATCACAGACTGCTTTTTTTTTGCCTTTCTTGTATCCACAGGGTTTAGCATAGTGCCTGACACAAAGTAAGCACTTAAATGTTTGTTGACTATTGTTGACTGGTGAGGACTACAAAGACCTAAAGAGGAAATTTGAAGAACTTTGAGTGTATAAGTGTTTTTTCTTTTAAATAACTGATATTGATTGAAAGTAGAAGAGGCAAGTTTGTTTGGGAAATGAGCAGCTAGCCAGTAAGTTGGTGTCTGATAATGGTCTTTGTTTTTCTTGGCCATGGCTTAAGAGTAGAATAGCAATAGCCATATATAATGTTCTCTTGTTCTACTAATTTTTCTGTTCACTATTTTCTGTAGTTCTTTCCAAACTTTTAAAAATTGGCCCACCTAATAGTTTCTTATGGTCTGGTAATAATCTATAGCCATTATATACTACAATTTGTTTAGCCATTTCCTTGGTTTACAGTTCCTTTCCACCACAAAAAGAGCTGCTATAAATATTTTGGAACATATAGGTTCTTTTCTTTTTCCTCTGATGTCTTTGGGAAACAGATCCAACAAATGTGTCTAAGGGTATATACAGTTTTATAACTCTCTGGTTGTAATTCTAAATTGTTCTTCAAAATGATTGTATCAGTTCACAGCTCCACTAACGGTATTATTGTCCTTAGTTTTCCACTTCCCAAAAATATTAATTTTAATGAATTTTATCAAATTCAACATAAAATACAATTTAATTTTAATAATTACATCCCTGAATCTAATCAGGAAGACCTTAAACTGAAAATGGAGGAAGATAGAGGAAAGAGCTGACATAAAATTTACATTAAAACAGCTCCCACGGAGACTGTCAGGTACAGTTTAGGAAGAAGAGAAGAAAAGAAGATTGATAATTTATGGAAACAAAACAAAAGAACCATCAATAAAACTTGTGTCCCAAGATGTCCTCATACAAATGCCTAAAGTACATGAAATAAATAGAATGTTACCAATATAATTACTACTAGAGATCTTAATATAAGGAAGGACATTTGACTTTATTAGTAATACCAATACTCATTAGAATGGGACTCTCCATTGGAATATGTCTCATAGATTAGCAAGAGGTGATGCAATTTTACCTTGTGTTCTAAAAAAATATACTCATTGGAGAATCCAGAAATCTGGGTTCAAGAAGCATGATGGGAAAAATTAGATAAGCTCAACAGAACAAGAAAAAGAATTAGATGCTGTGGGAGAGTGTATGGGGGTGTACATGGAGGACTAGTAGCTCTGGTATGAGACCTTTTCAAGGCTACTCATCTACCTTTTGTGGATTCACCTTTCAACCAACTCTCATTTGTAATTCCAAGAAGCTGTAGCATTCATAATGGCCTCGTCTTGGCAGATGGACTAAACCAGGCTGAGGATAATTGATAGGCCTAAAACCCACGAGCGATCGAAGGGGATGTCTACACCAAGCATGTGAAGTCTTTCCTCTTGTAATGGGGGATGAGAACAATTTGTTCTAATGGCCATGAGGGCCATTGAAGTAGGTTCTGGGGAGCACTTAAAGCTTGATCAGACACCAAAGATGCGAAGGTCATCCACTGTTTCCTGGGGCATTTCCAGTTGTTCTGACTTTTGTCTTGTCATTGGACTGGGTTGACTCTCGTCTGGTAGAGAGTGAGACTAATGACTTTGTGCAACTCTTCCTCATTTAAATCCAATTCACATGCAAGTCAAGACATCAACCTGCAATGGCACCTCAAAATGAAGGATAAACAACCTATCACCTAGATAGGAAGAGAAATTAGAAAAAGATTTTGGGAATATAACAAACTGGCAGAGAAAAATGTTAGAGTAGTGATGGGGAGCTTCAACTATTAAAACATCTGCTTGCTTCAGCCAAAAATAAAGCTTGGAAATTCATGATTTGACCTACCAATAATGCCATTCTTTGAAATGTAAAGCAAGGGGGTTGGAAATGGAAATAGTGAAACATTATTGTACAATTGAATGTTATAGACTTTTTTACTAGCAGCAATGCAATGATACAGGACAATCCAGAGGAACTTATGAGAAAGAACTGTGGGAGCAGAAAGGCAGAAGAAAAACATGATCAATCACGTGGTTTGATGGGTATATGATTGGAGTTTTGGCATTAAAAGATCACTTTATTGCAAATATGAATAACATGGAAATAGGTTTTGAACATGTATAACACAATGAAATTGCTTGTCAGCTCCAGGAGCAGGGAGGGAAGAGGGGTGGGAAAAATCATAAATCATGTAACCATGAACAAAATATTCCAAAAAAATTAAAAAAAGAAAAATAGAAAAACCAATAATAGAGACTGTTGTTCTGGACCTGAATTTCTAAGGACATTGGGTAAACCTGGTTACTGAAATATAAATGATGGAAAACTTGGAAGCAAATGACTGATTTTTCTTACAATTTGTGATAGAGGAGAGAAGCCGTTTAGATCCTAACACACAACATAAATTTGGGAGATGGAATTTCAAAGACTTTAGAGAAAAGTTAAGTAGAACCTGACAGTATAAAATCCTACAGTTGAAGTATATTTTAAAAGTATTAGAGGATACATTTATGAATATACAAAAAGAAATTATTTTGATGATGACAATGGTGGTGGAGCTGTTTAAAGAGGCTGAGGCAACTTTGGGAGCTCATAGATGAATTTAAATTTTAAAAAATCACATATGTAGAAAGTGGAAGAAAGGTCAAGAAATGATATTAATACAAAAGAGAAAATATATTCTTGTAAGAATGGTTTTACCATACCAAAACCCAACATGAGCTTCAAATGCTGAGGATTGTAAATAAGAACAAAAAGAGATGTGTGTGTATGTGTGTTTTTAAATCTTTGTGTAGGACAAGAATAGGATTGAAGAAGGGACAGACCACTTACTTAGAATGGGTAGGAATTAGTTATGAAAAAGAGAGAGAAGCAGATTTACTTAACTTTTATTGCACTTTTCTGAGAATGATCTTAGGGTTGTACTGGGAAAGATATTTTAAAAGTTGAACAAGAGGTGATTAAAAATAAAGATAAATAAGTAGATTGGAGCAGATCACTTAGTTACCTTCAATGAATGAATTCTATCCTGGATACTGAAAGAACTGACAAATTGCTGTCACCATTAGTGAAACTGGAAGGTAGGATTGTTTACTTACCCTCAGTGGTCTTTAAAGGTTCGTGGACAAAAGGGGCATTGCCTCAGTATTGAAAGAGTAAAGTTGAGATAATCATGTGATTTTTGTTTATTAGCTTGTTGATATGGTCAATTATGTGGATGGTTTTCCTAATGTTGAACTGTCCTTGCATTCCTGGTATAAATCCCACCTGATCATGATGAATAACCCTCATGATCACTTGCTGGAGTCTTTTTGCTAGTAATCTATTTAAGATTTTTGCATCTATGTTCATTAGGAAGATTGGTCTGTAGTTTTCTTATTTTTGATCTGCCTGGCTTTGGAATCAGTACCGTATTAGTGTCTTAAAAGGAATTTGGTAGAACTCCTTCTTTGCTTGGTTTGTACCCCAAAGAAATCATAGGAAAAAACCATGTACAAAATATTTATAGCTGCACTCTTTGTGCTGGCAAAAAACTGGAAAATGAGGGTATGTTCTTCAATTGGGGAATGGCTGAACAAATTGTGGCATATGCTGGTGATGGAATACTATTGTGCTCAAAGGAATAATAAACTGGAGGAATTTCATGTGAACTGGAAAGACCTCCAGGAATTGATGCAGAGCGAAAGGAACAGAGCCAGAAGAACATTGTACACAGAGACTGATACACTGTGGTAAAATCGAATGTAATGGACTTCTGTACTAGCAGCAATGCAATGACCCAGGACAGTTCTGAGGGATTTATGGAAAAGAACGCTACCCACATTCAGAGGAAGAACTACAGGAGTAGAAACACAGAAGAAAAGCAACTGCTTGAACACATGGGTTGATGTGGACATGATTGGGGATGTAGACTCTAAATGACCACACCAATGCATTATCAATAATAAGGAAATAGGTCTTGATAGATGACACATGAAGAAACAAGTGGAAATGTGCATCGGCTATGGGGGGTGGAGAGGGTTGAGGGGGTGGAGGGAAGAGTAAGAACATGGAAACATTTTTTCTAAAAAATAAAATTAAAGAAAGAAAGAGTAAAGTTGGATGAATGTGTAGATGGAATGCTTGTCAAATTGGTCATTCAGCAAACATTGTATCAAGACCACTATGTGCCAGGGATGGTGTGACATACTGAGGATATATAATATATATACAAAAATGAGAGATTATGTCCCTTCTCTCAATGACCTTACATTTTACTGAGGGCAGAGGGAAACACACATATGGATTATCTATATTTATAGCTATCAATATATGTGTATATGCATATGTATGTGTATATGTATGTGTATATACACATTTACACTGATATATCTATATAATTCTATGTCAATATCTATCTGTAAGTGAGGGGATATGGAGTAACAGTATAGAAGTGGGAAGGGAGAGTTCTAGGCAAGAGAGGTATTTTAAGCAATTAGAGTTTAAAGCTGTAGTAAAACTTTTGGGACACTTTGTATAGGAGAAGAGAAGATGGAGTGAAGGTCTGAACTAGATTGTTATTTGTGAGTAGAGATCAGGGGCTAGAAGGAAATATCTGTTGTTTACTATGTGCCAGGCACCATGCCAAACCCTGGAGATACAAGAGAAAAAGGGAGATGATCTCTGACCCTCAGGAACTTAATTTCTAGCAGGGAAAAAGATTTGGGGTGAGATGAAGCTACTGGGTATGAGGGCATATTTTGAATTCTGGAAGTCAGGAACAGAAAAAGTGTGTGTGTGTGTGAAACTGGCTAACCTGAGTCCCTCCATAAAATGGAAGTTTTGGAGGGAGGAACTTACTAATGAGAGAAGAGGATAGATCTAGAAAGATAGTCAGTCCTCCTATTTTTTTTTTGAAATTATCCTGCTTATTGTTTCTTACAGTACAATAATATTCCATTACAACCATCACAACTTGTTCAGCCATCTCTCAATTGATGATTATCTTTTCAACTTCTAATTCTTTGCCACCACAAAAGAGCTGTTATTTAAAGCATTTTTAATGTGACAACAGGTAGTTTTGAATTCTTCTTCTGCACACTGTTCATATGTTTTGACCAATTATCAGTTGGAGAATGGCTCATTCTTATAAATTTGATTCATTTCTCTAGATATATTTCAGAAATGAGGCTTGTATTAGAGATACTTGCTGTAAATCCTATGCCCACAAACCAGTTTCCTACTTTCATTCTAATCTTGGCTGCATTGCTTTTGCTTGTGTAAATCCTTTTTAATTTAATGTAATAAAAATTATCCATTTTATAATCTCAGAATGCTCTCTAATTCTCATTTTGTCATAAATTGTTTCTTTTTCCATAGATTTAATAGGCAAAGTAGTCTGTTTTCCTCTAATTTGTTTATGTAACCTTTTATTTCTAAACCATGTCCGCATTTTGATTTTATCTTAGTATATGGCATGAGATGTTTTGTGGCTAATTTCTGCCGAACTGCTTTTTAGTTTTCCCAGCAATTTTTGTCAAATAGTGAATTCTTACCCCCCCCCCCCAACCACCCAAAGCTTGGGTTTATCAAGCACTAGATTATTATGGTCATTTACTACTGTGCCTTGTGTATCTTATGTACTCTACTGCTCCACCATTTTATTTCTTAGCTAGTACAAGTTGGTTTTGATGATTACTATTCGTAATATGGATTGAAACTCTAAACTGGCAGTCTATCTTCTTTCATATTTTTTTCATTGATTACTTTGATATTCTTGAACCTTTGTCCTTCCAGATGAACTTTGTTATTTTTTTCTACACCTATAAAATATGTTTTGGTAGTTTGATCACTATGGCTCTGAATAAGTAAATTAACTTAGAAATGCCACTTTTATTTGCCTGGCCTACCCCTGAGCAGTTACTATTTCTCCAATTGTTTAGGTATGACTTTATTTGTTTGAAAAGTGTTTGCAGTTGTGTTTATATAATTCCTACTTTTCTCTTGGCAGGTAAATTACCAACTATTTTATGTTGTCTGCAGTTATTTTATTTTATTTATTTATTTTTAAACCCTTAACTTCTGTGTATTGGCTCCTTGGTGGAAGAGTGGTGAGGGTGGGCAATGGGGGTCAAGTGACTTGCCAGGGTCACACAGCTGGGAAGTGTCTGAAGCTGGATTTGAACCTAGGACCTCCCGTCTCTAGGCTTGACTCTCAATCCACTGAGCTATGTCCCCCGTCTGCAGTTATTTTAAATGACATTTCTCTTTCTATCTTCTGTTGCTAGAGTTTTGTTGGTAAAATTCTGAAATACTGATGACTTATGTCATTTTATTTTATATCCTGCAACTTTTACAAAGTTATTGTTTTAACTAGTTTTCTCTAATATAACGATCCATATTATTATATCATCTGCAAAGAATGATGGTTTTGTTTTCTCTCCAAAGGCATTTGACAAGGTTCATCATAATATCCTTCTGGACAAGATGGAGAGATGTGGGATCCATGTTAGTAGGGTTTTATGAATCAGAACAAGTAAAATGATTAAATCCTAAAAATAATCATTATGCTATCAATATAAACATGAAGAGAGGACTTTAATGGAGAGCTATGTTTCTTTGTTCAAATTGTTATCAATTACTTAGGTAAGAAGTTCTTAACTTTTTTGTGCTATGGACCTCTTAACCTGTCAAGTAAAGTTTATGAATTCCTTCTTAGAATAATATTTTTAAATGGATAAAATTATATATATACTTATGTATATGTAATAAATACATACTTGGATTGCTAAGGGAATCAATTGTATTAGAATAGTTATAAAAATAGTTGTACAAGTCAATTAACCCTCAGGCAATGAAAAAGTCATAGATGGTAAGTTTGTAGATGACACCAAATTGAAAGGAATTGAGCGGCAGAACAGAGATCTAAAATATACTTGTCAGATTAAAACGATGGTGCAAAATAAGATTATATTTTTCCCTTTTAAAATTTAACACTTGGTTTCAGAAAATCTGTTGCCTAAGTGCAGAAATAGGGGAGTCATAACTAAAGAACAGTGTCTAGGAAAAAAACTCTCCAGGCTTTAGTGGCCTATAGACTTCATTTTCATCAATGCAGCAATTGCATCAATGCAGAGTAAAAAAATTCCAAACAGACAAAAAGAGGACAACAAACTAACATGATTTTGAACTACATTAATTAGAAGCATGTTATCCAGAAGAAGGAAGTTTGTAGTCTTATTTATTATCTTTTTTTGCTCAGCCCACATTTGGTGTATTTAAATGAGTTATAAACACTACATTTTAGAAGGGGAATTGACAAGTTGGGGTACTCCAGAGGAAAATAACCCATATGATGTATTCATTCATTGAATCTTTGCCTTAGGAGGGCTGTGTGAAGGCACTGGGAATATTTATCATAGAGAAGAGAAATGATTTTTATTCTTTTTGTTGTTGGGGGATATGGCATTATAAAACTCTGACACTGCAAATCAGATCCACTTTATAGACCTCAGGTTCCATATTTGTAAATGAGTAGATTGCTCATAACTTAAGTGTGACTATTGTCTTGATCTTCTCACTCCTTGCCTAATATGATAATTGCTTCTGTATGTTTGAAGGACTATCATATGGAAAAGCAGTTAGGTTAAATTATTGGCTTAGCTCTAGACAATAGAACTAGGAGCATTTGGTGGAAGATAAAAGAAGGAAATTTCATCTATGTCTTAGGTAAGACAAAACAAGACATAACATTTCCTAGTATTGGAACTGTACAAAAGAGGAATGGGTTGTCTCCAAAAAAGTAAGTTGTTCACAGTTGGAGGGCTTTGTCTGGAGGCTAAATGTATTCTTATTAGAGATATTATGGAGAAGACTCCAGCTTAGGTGCAGGTTGAACTAGATGTCCCAATAGGGTGCTCCTACCTTGGGAAATTCTATGATTCCTTAATTTTAAATGGGAAGAGTTAGGCAGTTAAGGAAGCTATCTGGAGCACACACACAAAAAAACAAATAAAAAGGAAGTGGGAAGGATATGCAAAAAAAAATTAAAGACATTGAAAGAATACTGGAACTTGGATTAGAATTGTGACCGCAAATTTTAAATCCCACCTCTAGTACTTACTAGGTGTGTAAGCATGGGTTAACCCCACTAAGCCTCAGTTTCCTCATTCTTAAAATTGAAGATGATGATAACTCCAGCACTTTAACTCACAGGGATGTTATGAAGATCAAAAGAGATGAAGACCTTAAAATTCCATAAAAATATCAACAACTATTATCTATATTCCTTTTTTAATGGGAGATAGTCTAATACTGGATAAATACTGGCCTCTCAGTTAGGAATACCTAGGTTTAGGTCCTGCCTCTTGACACACACTCTGTGTGATGCTGGGCAAATCACTTACATTGTTGATATTCCAGACAACTCTCCAAGAAGGTAAGTCCCAGATGAGCAGTTAAAATCAAGGTTTTGAATCATCCATCACCCTCAGGAAAAAAAAAAACCTTAAAATTCCTAACTTTTAAAAATCCACGTATTTAAATGATAGGAAATTCTATTTTGGGGGGTGGGCATATATTTATTTCATAAAAGTCAAATGGCAAGTCTTAGAGGGAAGGTTCAAACCCGTCAGTAGCCACAGAGAAAATTCACTTTTCTAAACTTTCCCAGGACACACATGTATCCTGTGATACATGTAATATCATGTTATGCATGTATATAATACATCACACACATGTAACTTTCCATATCTGTCTAAAATAGTTGGTTCTTGCATAGATGTATAGGTACCTGTCTTTAGTGGAGCTATTCTTAAGAAGACCATTTATTAGCATGCTGCCAGAAGCCAGGGACCATACCTTCTTATTTTTAACCCTCAAAGGATCTAGCATAAACCTTGATATGCAGTAGACCCTTTATGAATACTTAATTGTTTATTACTGAATGTAAAGTACCTGGGTCTGAAAGCAGGGTTGAAGGAAGGGTAGATGTTTGGGTTTGAGAAATAGCACTGGATTTGGGGCAGGAGACCTGTGTTCTAAGTTGCCTGCTCTGTCACTAGTAAGCTGTATAATCTTAGATGAATCACTTTAACCTTTCTAGGCCCCCTTTTCTTTAACTGTAAAATGAGAAAGATGTTAAAAAACCTCAAAGATCCCTTCTTGTCTTAACAGTATGTATTAGAGAGAAAATATTAACAACTGATTTTAAATGCAGAAAGTTCAGGTTCTTAGTATGTGCAAGGTCAGATCTGGAGTTGGTAGTCCTTTGGGTTCTTTTAATGCAAGCCATTTGCAGACATGAGAGCAACAATAGGATCATTTTCCTTTCCATATTTTGTTTTACTGATCCAAGATGTTAATTGTAGCAAATTAAATGGAAAATCATTTTTTTTAAAAGTGAGGTTGCTCAGAGCTGATCTGTTTATTGCTCTGGATTGTGGGTTTCACTGTAGGATAATGAAAACTTCAAGGTGATTAAACATAATGTGGAAAACAGACACTT
Organism: Gracilinanus agilis; assembly: GCF_016433145.1. Taxonomy (NCBI): domain Eukaryota; kingdom Metazoa; phylum Chordata; class Mammalia; order Didelphimorphia; family Didelphidae; genus Gracilinanus; species Gracilinanus agilis. Next base: position 513,478,238 of record NC_058130.1, on the reverse strand, counting down.
TCAAGCACATTATGCAGTTGGTATGAGGAATTTATTCTATCTATGTACAAGTAAGCATTTATAGATGTTTTGTTTAAAGTAAAGAACAAACAAAAACAGTATTAGCATGAAAACTACTAGAGTGGCTTAAATTGGACTAGAACAGAAGTTGCAGACCTTCAAAAGATCACAAGAACTGAAATTACAGATTGAAGGTTGTATTGTTAACTAGGACAGTAAAAAACTGTACAGTGCAAGCAACACCTTACAATAAAATAAGATCAATGAAGCAGTCTTTCCAAAGGAAAGTTGGGCAGGGCATTTGAGGACTGATGGGGAAAGGTATTAAAATCTCATAAATCCTCCATATCTTTTCTCCATTTCTGGAACTTCTTTGGAATAACTTTCTCCCTCTTCATCTGAAGGCAGCGAATCAGCAAAGCGCTTAAGAAATCCACCATACCTTTTCTGGTAGTCCAGCCACCATTCAGGTCTTCCAACTCTTCTCATAAAGCCCCCATATCTTTTCTGTAGCTCTTTTGCTTCATCTTCCAGTTCTGGACTTCTTTTGTAGCTTCTCATGAAGCCTCCATACCTCTTGCTTACTTCCTCCTCATTCTCATTCTCATTACCTTCTCGGTAACGCCCTGCCTCAGAGTTGTCCCCTGTTCCCAGAAGCTCTTTCAGCAACAGGTCTGATGAATTGGCCAATGCATCATCATCAGAATCTTTCTTCATGAAGCCTCCATATCTCTTGGCAAGGACCTCCCCTCCATTCATCTCATCTTCTGGCTCCACTCTATAAAGCTCATCCATTTTCTTCATGAATCCTCCATACCTTTTCATGAAGCCCCCATATTTTTTGGCTAGAAGATGACTCTCATCTTGTTTGCTTTCTTCTTGATTGTTGGTTCCTTCCTGAGAAAGATCCATCTTGGTCAGTTGCAGAAGCTCCTTGCAGGTATCCCAGGCTTTGGCAGATGGCAATTTCCCTTCACATTCTAGTGTGCAAGCCTGTGAAAAATAATTTATCCAATAGTAAGATATGGTTGTGGCTTTGCTAAATAGTTATAAACACTTCCATCTTCTATTCACGCCAGCTCTAATTCTTAGAAAGGTTACTCAGATCAGGTTGAAATATTTATGTTTATTGAAATTAGCTTTCATTGCAGGAAAATGTTCACATAACAAAATAATCTCCATTTCTTCCTATAAACCTTTATTACCATGACTGGATATTTAGGGATAGGGACAGAGACTGAATCTGTGATTTCACTGGTAGAGGGTATTATTCTCTTTTTTCAATGAAGAAAGATACATCCTCTGCATGGTCTTTCAGAGTTGTCCATTATGCTGGGGGGTTAATTGATTAGGGTCACACTTTTATCATATGTCAGAGATAGGATTTAAAATCAGATGTTTTTTGAACTACCAGTCTTCTCTTCTGAGCATTGAGCAATTACAAATATTATGGAATTAAAAAACAACCACTGTAGTATAATTGTTATTTAAAAGTTTGAATTTTAAATTAAAATGTTTTACATTCGTGGGACTGATTATATTGACCTGGATTGACAATCTTGATGACCCAAATTTACTGTATGATAGTTAATTGCTTATTCAACTTTACCTACATGACCGAAACCAGGAAGTAATCAGGGAAATGTTATATTAAAATACATTTGACTTAAAAATTAATTCTTTGAAGTAGAAACACTTGTTCGCAATATTTATACGTATACATGTACATATATATGTTATAATTTTATTCTAAGTAGCTCCAAATGTTCCTGCTCCTCTTTATTTTACTGTTCTTATTACAGACAAGAATTCAAAAGTAGTATTATAAAAAGTTCTAAATTCAAAATTAAGTCCAATAATGTTATAGAGTAATTCTATATTAAACTGAAGTAGGACATTTTCATTTTTGTCTCACCTATGTTTCTTTTTCATTTTTGTCCTAAAATTTTGGCTCAGAGGTCTGACTTAATTAAAGTATTATGAATATGGAAATTTGAGGACATTCCTTTCATAAACACTTAGTCACTGCAAAATTGAAACTCTTTTTCAATGGATATCATGTTACTCAATAAAAAGAAATGAATCTGTATATCATTCTTTCCTTTATTCATCATACAGTAATGAAATCCTACCCAATGTAAGACTTAGGATGGATTATTCTTAATGATACTATTAAGATTCCCCTCTACTCAAGAGGTCTATTGCTCAAAATGTGTAAACACTTCTAAGAAATCTTCTTTGGCAATATATTTTTTAGTGTAATTTCAAATCACCAGCATTAAGAATATATATATATATATATATATATATATATATATATATATATAGGCAGCTGGGTAGCTGGCTCAGTGGATTGAGAGTCAGGCCTAGAGACGGGAGGTCCTAGGTTCAAATCTGTCCTCAGACACTTCTCAGCTGTGTGACCCTGGGCAAGTCACTTGACACCCCCATTGCCCACCCTTACCACTCTTCCACCAAGGAGCCAATACACAGAAGTTAAGGGTTTTAAAAAAAGAATATATATATGTTTTAATAAGGAAATTATTCCCATTTTCCTACTGTTATAAATATGCCCCAATAAACTGAATACCTTCTGGGGCAGCTGGGTGACTCATTGAATAGTCAGGTCTGAAGAATGGAGGTCCTTGATTCAAATCTGGTTTCAAATATTTCCTGGCCATGAGACTCTGGGCAATTAACTTAACCCCTTACCTCTCTTTTATCTTGGAAATGATATTCATTTTTTATTCTAAGACAGAAAGTAAGGATTAAAAAAAATAAATTGAATGCCTTCTATACCATTGTCTCTATTTACTTATCAACTATCAAGAGTGGGTGTTAATTAATATCTGCTGAATTAGGATCTTATTGAATTGGAGCCAGAAGGGACACCAAAGAACAACTAGCCTTATTTTTCAAATTAGTAAACTTAGGTCAAGGGATGCTAATTGACTTGCCTGAAGTCACATATAATAAATATTGGAGGTATGATTTGAACTCCCATCTTTTGAGTCAAGAGCTAATGCTCTTTATAAAATACCATGCTGCCTTCAAAGGGAGATTGAGTTCCGTGAAATGAATTGATTTGAAAGAAGAATTTGGAGTCAGAGGATCTGGGTTAATATCTTGGCTTTAACTTTGTGCAAATAAATTTTCCCTGGGTAACAGTTTCATCATCTGCAAAATAAGGAGGCCAAGGAGGATAAGCTCTAAAACTCTTCTGTCTTGAAATATTAGGACTCTGACATTGTTTTCCCCCTAATTATGTCATTTTAAATTTCATATTCTAATTTTTTAATAAGTTGCTTGTAGAAAAACAAGTTAGAAGGTAAAAAGCGATGCAGATAGTGAAAACTATTTAAATATAGACAAATTATTTAGCCACATTTATAAATACCTTTTTCAAAATGTGTCTACAATATCTGTTATAGCTAGAGACTATACACTTTAAAATAATTATTAGAGTTAATTACTGTTAAAGCATGAAGTTATAAATTGAGCTCTTTCTTTTAGATAAAAACAAACAACTTTTGTATAGTTAGATCCCTGCCTTTTCTCATATAAAACATTGTGGGGATGATGATATTCTTTTTTTGTTAACTACCTTGCAACCTCTACCCACTCTCTTGAGGATTTCTTCACAAATACTTGGTTTTGGTTAGGCAATTGAATTTCTACTGTATTTTTCATAGCAGCTTATCTCTGTACTAATGCAAACTAGATTTTTTGCTGTTCTGGTCATATCTGACTCTTTGTGATCCGATTTTAAGTTTTCTTGGCAAGACACTAGATTGGTTTGCCATTTTCTCCATCTCATTTTACAGATAAGGAAACTGAGGCAAACAGGGTTAAATAACTTGCACAGTGTCACATAGTTAATAAGTGTCTGAAGCCAGATTTAAACTGAGGAAGATGAGTCTTCCTGACTCCAGGCCTGGCACTCTATCTACTATGACACTTAGCTGCCCTGTTAACTAGATTAGGATAAATCTTATTTTGACTCAAAATTCATTATTAGTTAGCTATTAAAATGCTTTCTTTAGAGACCATTTTAGTAGTTGAGGAGCCCATTTGTGTCAAAGGGCTCATAGTGAAGGGTTCTGACCAACATCTGGGCAAAAATGTTATCAATTCACTTAAAGTACTAAGAAATATTTTGAAAAATGCTGTTTACTTTCAAATTCGTTCCTGAATGATTTAGAGAAGAAAAGGAGAAAAGTTCAAAACAACACGTGGTGGTATGATTTTGGGGAGAATTTAGCTCTTCCATAAGAGAAAAGGAAAAGAATAGTAGTATATTGGGAATTGGGTGAAGAGAAAGATTAAAGAAGAAAAATAATTAAACAATGTTAATTTTCCAAGTCACTTTAAATACAGTGAACAGATTATCTTAATCTTTATCTCAATTTTAACTCATAAAGCAAGAAAATTTGAAATTCCATTGTCATTTAACTAACATATCTAGGGATGGGATAACACATGATATGTTGTTAACATGTGTAGATTGTCATAATGTGCAAATGTGAAAGTTAGGTATCAGAGTATGACTAAAATGGAAGAACTTTATGGTCAGAAATACAGAGTACATATCTGTAGAGTTAATGCTTGACTCCTTTTTGCCTCTGTTTGTAGCTCTCCTTGTATACACAAACTATATATGCAGAAATGAATCTTTTCTATATTTAGTTTCTAGGCACAGTCAACCTAAAGCTTAGGAGAGAATGAAGAAGGAAGGATGAAGGAAAGAATGCTCTTTTGTGATCATACAAAGCCTCCACAATATAGTCTCATTCCCTTATTCTTTTATCATTTAACAACCTGCATATGAACAACTGAGCTACATACTGGGAGAAATGCCAAGATAAATAAAATATCATCTAATTGAGAGGATACAGTACACTTATAACTATTCAATAACACTAGCATTTTACAATAATTCAATATCTACATAGAACAGGTGAAGTAGGAGTAGGTTATTTTGTCCAAGAAAAGCTGCCTCTTCTTTGGAAAATATTAAGTATGTTAAATATATTAAGTTTTTTGGACCATATTTGAGGAAGGGTCCATATTCCCACATAGAAATTAAAATATAATATATTGTTTTAGGGAAAGGATTAGAAAATATTTTTTAAAAAGTTCAAGTACCACATGTAGAATATATCTCAAAATAAATTTCCTGGGGAACTTTATTTTTGTTTTAAGTCACTTGTTCTAGATCAGTTTTTATCCACCCACTCCCGCCTTGTCTCTCATTGTTTTTAATATTCTCTTCAGGTACAACTCAACATCTTCTGTAGAGTGGTTTAAATT
>NC_058130.1:513450786-513471040 GCF_016433145.1 Gracilinanus agilis | reverse complement strand
TCTCTCTCTCTCTCTCTCTCTCTTTCTCTTTCTCTCTCTCTCTCTCTCTCTTTCTCTTTCTCTCTCTCTCTCTCATTAAAAAAATCTAACTGGCTCCAAGGTAAGGAGAAAATGTATCTCTCTTTACTTGCCTTCCCAAGCCGACTAGAGTGCGAAAAAATCATGGTTGGATCTGTCTAGAGACAACCAAGATATTCTGGGTTTTGTTCTTTCTTTTACCTGCCGTCCTAAGAAACCTCATCTTCCTCGGGGCAGATGTTTCCCCCCTAGAACGCTGTGAACACCGAGAGCTCACTAAAGTCTGAAAATGAGTGGCCAGGCTTAGTATCAAGGAAGACTGAGCACACAAGCAAACATTTAATACAAGTTCAGTCGCAAAAGGGAAAATAGGGAAAGCAGGAAAATTAAGGAAATAAAATACAAGAGGGGAAAAAGCAGCAAATAGGTACCCCAAACCTACCAGGAAAATACATTATTTTTAGTGAAGTTTACTTACATAGATGCTTCCTTGAATCGAGTGTGGACTGGCTGAAGTGTCTTGGTTTGCTCACCAAGTATTTATGGTGGAGCAGAGCAATTGGTGTCCCAGGAGAATCTGTAGAAGGAAGAAGGTGGGGGAGGGGGAAGGGAATGAGGGGAGAGGGGGAGAGCAACACATGAGAAAAGCAATAGCCTGCATTTCAACTTATCACTGCTCCTTGGCCAACTTAATGCAGTTCCTAGGTTAGAAAGTAAAGCGTTATCACAAGAGCCATAATGCTTTTTCCTTACCGTCTTCAGTGGGTTGTTGATGTAGATGGAGGTGTAGAGCTGGGGAGCTCTCCACCAAAGTCAGTGTGCTAGGAAGTAGATGGAGCCACTTTATAATTAGTCAAAAAAAGGAAAAAAACTCAAGCATCCCCCAATCACCTACAAGCTTCAGCTGACGCAGGACCTACGAAATACCACCTCTACGCACTTGCTATCTTATTAACTATCATCACTAAGAAGGAGCTGAGCCAGATGGTGTAGGATTGGATAGGATTCATTCTTTATTTTTTCTAACAGGATTGGGTGGGCTTATTACTCACACCTAGAAATTATCTGGGTATTTCCTATACATTAACCCTAGGCCCTTTGGGAAAATTTCCTCTCAAAGCATTTTATTGGGGTGAAGGGGGGTTTGATTCAGGCATCTTCCCAGCATTTTTCTGAGATTCCAAAGTTTGATTAGGGCACATGGGAGTAAAATGGAGAAGAATTTCTTTAGGGGAATTCCCTGGGTTTCTTGAAAAAGATATGTGTAAACGGCAGGGCCCTGCCAATCTCGCCCCTCTCTTTCTAAGGCATTCTCCCAGAGTCATAGTTTCAAAGAATATTTTAGACACATACCAATCCTGAACCATTTTCATTAATAGACTAGGACAGGATATTTCCCCCAAAGTTAAGGCTTGTCTTAGCAGAAAGTAAATGCCAACAGATTACACTGCTAAATTCCTAAACAGGTGGTCTGAAGCTGATATGCAAGTATTTTGCAGATTTGGTTTGTAAATAACTATGTGACAAATGCTTGTAACCCCATCATGGGTCCAAGATAAGCATAATCACCAGGAACTTCATATCCAGATCCACCTTGCAGAAAAAATAGCTTTAATTAAATGGGAAGATAGAAGGGATCATCTAAACATGATTACATCTTGGGAGGCTTGGAGGAGAAAAAAAATCATCCCCCCCCCTTTTCCTCTTAACAGCAACGAGGAAATTTCGAAAGCCTTGTTAAGGAAATCTCAATATTTGGGCAGAGGAGACAAAAGATGTGAAAGACTTTGATACCTAATAAGCTATACTCATACCCTAGGGGATACTAATTGCTTCTGTTACGTTGTTATTGCTTTCATGCAGGAGGGATCTAGGACGGACAAGCAGAGGGAAAGAAGGCAGGGAAAAGGTGAGGGCACTTTATCTGAAGCTCCTCTATTGGATTTGGAAGTACCAATTCTTTGGACCGTTAGTTGTAGCTCGGCATCTCCTATTTTCGGTCACTAGAGGGCAGCGCGCTCCTGCGCAGGTTTCAGAAAGCCAGGTGGCGGGGTCTTGCTAGCCAAGGAGTGGATGCCTGTCAGGGACTGTGGGTGCTGGCTTAGGAGTCTGAATGGAAGAATACAGGTCAAATAACAGCTCTCTCCACCTTTCTGTTCTCTACCAGGATTCAGCTAAAGGCAGAGCTTCTCCCTGGCATCAGAGAACTAGGGAAAATGATAGATTTAGGAGCCTCTTAGTCTTCCGTATTTCATGCAAGAAAAGCACGATTCCAGTGGGACTTTTTGTGCTCTTTACAGATGGAAATTATTATATTGTCCCCAGCTACTCTACTCTCCCTGCCTGTGCATCCTTGAAAATAGAAACAAATGCTTTCTTTAAGGCACATTTCTCCCCAGTTGTTTATGCCAAGAAGTAGTATAGCAAGAATACAATATAGAGTTACAGTACACATGTCTATCTCAGCACTTCACTTATTCATGGCCAGGGAGTAATAATAACTGGGGGTGTGAAAATGGAGGGGGATGATCTTATTCACTAGGTTATTTCTTAGTAACAGTGTAAGCAATAATGTCCTAAATTGTTCACTAGAGACCAAAAGAAATCAGAGAAGCATGAAATCATAGAAAGTTCTTAGCTGGAATTGAATATAGAGTCCATCTTGGAGAAAAACAGAATTACAGAATGTTGGATCTGGAAGGGACCTTTGAATTCATTGAGATCCAGAGATATTTCTCTTATATGTAGTTTGTACAAGGTTGTTTACATGTCTCCCCACTTTGATTATGAGCTCCTTGAAGGTAAGGGCAGTATTTTGCCTTTCTTTGTGCCCTTATCTTTTAGCACAGTGTTTGAATGCAGAGTAGGCACTTAATACCTGCTTGTTTCTTTCCCTCACCCGCTTTGGAAAGCTTGCTAGAAATGAAAAGATCATGATTTGGAACTGGAATAGATCTAAGAAGCTTTAAGTCCAAACCTACCTTCCTCTTATAGATAAGGAAACTGAGGTTGAGAGGGATTAAGTAACTTGTCTAGTTTCCCACAGTTACTAAAAGTCTGCAGGAGGATTTGAACTTATGTTTTCCTTACTCTAAGTCTGGTGTTCTACCTCCTGGGATACTTGGTTTCTCCATAGAGGGAGAGAGGGAAGAAAGAAGGGAGAAAGGAAGGCAAAGAGAAAGGAGGGGGAAGAGAGAGTCTAGGAAAATCTATTTTTGCATCCACCGGGATAATCACCACTCAGTCTTCCTACAGAAATAAAGTTTACTGAAGTACAGAGAATAATATCCCCTAGTACTTTTTCTCTGAATGGAGGTGGAAGTTATGGAAACTAATGATTTAATGGTGTAACAAGGCATTTCCTAATTCCTTTCATGTAGTTTCCTCAGATCTCTGGTTTTATTCTTGGATTAAGCTGCTCAATTCCATTAGACCTAACAGAAGATCTAAACTTATTTGCTCTGGCCCATTTAATACAGAGAAATACTACTCATGGTCAGAGACAGGTACTTTACTGTTACCCTTCATTCTGCCTTTGAAATTAAAGAAATTTTGGAAGTCAACACATGTCCCAACTGAGTAACCAATTAGCTTTTTTCTTAGATCCTTGAGTTTAAAAAGCTTTGTGGAAAGAATATTGGAATAGTATTCCATGTTCCATGGGTACAGATCATGGATTAAATAAACTGAAATCTCCAAGCTTTCCATCCAATCTCTTCTCCCCATAGCTTCTTTATAAAATACATGAGCTTGAAAATTTCTACTATGTCTCCAGTAAGGATAAGGCAGTGTAAAGCTATATCTTTTTGCACAGAAAGCATTCCCCTTCTTTAGGGACAGTTTTGCACAGTGGAAGAGCACTGAGCTTGGAATCAGGAAGATGCAAATTCAAATCCAGCCTCAGAATCTCACAAGCTGTGTGACCATGGACAAGTCACTTAGCTTCTACTATAGTTTCCTCAGTTGTAAAATGAGAATACCAATACCACTGATCTTGAAAGGTTGTTGTGAAGTTTAAAGGAAGAAATATTTTTAATTTTATTTTTATTATCATGCAAAACACACTTGTATGTTGGTCATTGTTGTAAGAGCATATTAATATAAAACAAATATCTCAAATAAAAGATGTTATGCTTTGATATTCATTCATTTAATTTCAACAGATATTTCTCTGCAGGTGGATAGCATTCCCCACATAAATCTTTCAGGATTGCCCCGGATCATTGCTTTGCTGAGGGTAGCTAAGTTTTCACAGATAATCATAGTCCAATATTGCATTACTGTACAGTTCTGGTTCTGTTTATTTCTCTCTGCATAAATTTATACAGATCTTTTCAGTTTTTCTGAAATCATCTTGCTTATAACTTCTTATAGCATAATAATATTCCATCATCAACATGTACCACAATTTGTTCAGCCATTTCCCAATTGATGGACATCCCCTCAGTTTCCAATTATTTGCCACCACAAAGAACAGTGATTAATATTTCTTATACACATAGATCCTTTCGCCTTATTTATTATCTTTTCAAGATACAGACCTAGTAGTGGTATTACAGGATCTAATAGTATGCACAATTTTATAGCCCTTTTGAGAATATTTTCAAATTGCTCTCCAGAATGGTTACATCAATTCACAACTCCACCAATAATGTATCCCAATTTTGCCCCTATCTCCTCCAACATTTATAATTTTCCTTTACTGCCATATTGGCCAATATGATAGATATGAGGTGGTATCTCAGCATTATTTTAATGTGAGTTTCTGTAATCAAGAGTAATTTAGAATATTTTTCTTATTTATTGTTCATGATTGATTTTTTCATCTGAAAATTCCTTTTTCATATCTTTTGACCATTTGTCAAATGGGGAATGGCTTGTATTCTTATAAAATTGACTTAATTATCTATAAATTTGAGAAATTAAACCTTTATCAGAGAAATTTGTTATAATTTTTCCAGTATGTTGCTTACCTTCTTGTTGTTAATCTTATTTATAAGAAATGATATTTTTGAAAGTCCTTACTTTAGATTTAGAATGTTATGGTATCTACAAAGGAGAGTGTTTTTTAAGGCTGGATTTATTAACAAACTAAGGAAGACTTATTTGCCAATAGCAACTTCAACTTCCTAGAGAACAAATTTGATTTTGTAACCTTTCAGTTCAGCTGGAGAACACAACCAATCAGTAGCAATCTGAGGTAATTTAGGTTAGATAAGAAAAAGATATTTCATAAGAGACAGGAGTAGGAAAAGGGAGAATCAGTCAATGGGGAAAAGGGTTTTATGAGTGATTGTTGACTGATAAATTCAAATTAGTATGTATAGGAGCACAATGGACTCGAGATACTCTATTTTCATTTCAGGGTTCTAGTCATTGATCAAAATACTTCTGGAGCTCCTCCTTTGGAATAGTCTTCAGAGCTAGTTGACAAAGTCATCCAAGAGCAGAAGCATTGATCATTCATAGTCATACCTTGATTGTGAACCCCAAATAATTTCCCCTAGCTTTTTTACCCCCACCGTTCCTTTAGAGTAGCATAAAAATGACTTTTGGTTGCTACTGAAAATCTAATCCTCTTTCCAAGTGTTAACCTTGACCATTATTGTGGATATTTAGAAAAGAACCTCACAATGTTTTGAGTAATTGCAGCTATAATGCTAAAACGTTCAACTTTCTGATCTGGCTACTTTTGAGGAATATTATTCTTTTGAATATATCATGGTATAATTATTTTTAAAAATTTATATATAAATATTTGAGTATTTATAAGTTTATACTTATACATATGAATATGTATATATGCATGCATTTACATATATGAATATAGATAAATTGTAGATTATAGATATAATAGCCTGTTACTAGGCTAATCACAGATCTAGTTTTGGGGAGTTGGTGTTTGGGAATTTGGTGGACCAGTAGTTGAATAGACTTGACTGGAGATAAATCTTCTATAAAATCTATTTATTATATTTACTTCTATAAGAACAGAGATAGGAAAAGGAAATTAGAGATATTGAAATAGGAAGTTTAGGAATTATAATTCCCTAATTCTAAATTTATCTTAATTAAATCAGCCCTCATAATCTGTCCCGCAAGGGACTTTCTTTTCCCTTGACCAAAGCCAAGGCTAACTTATCTATAGTTACTGTCTATCTAATTCCCAAATTCTAACTGACTTTATATCCTACACTAAATATAAACTTAATAAACAGAGAGGAATAAGTTAGATTATTTTCCTGCTGCTCAGATGAAAAAAAAAAAAACCAGCTTATAGAATTCTCACAAAACTTGCTCCACTCAAACAGGTCACTTTTTCCTGCCACCTACTGGGCCAAGCACAGGTACTACACCCAATACTCTTGTCTGATAAGGTGAGTTTTCAAGAGATAAATTCACCAGAAATTCTCCTCGCTCACAGAGCAGGTTCTTTGGACAACCTTCCTTATTCAGGACCATCCAAAGAGTGAGTCCATTGGTCCAACTGTCTTTCCCAAAGCTCCTCTGGAAAATTCCTTTTACCCATCGTCCTCTGTGAAAATTCCACTCTGACTTAACGAAATCCGACCCACTCAACTCTCTCCTATTCATCTATCAATAAATTTTGTCAATTAACACTATTTCTTAACTCTTAATTAACTAACGAATATTCTACTACACTTTTTACTTACCCTGGACTTCTAAGTTGTATGAGTATATGTGTACATATATACTTATATATGCACAAACACATAAACCTTATAAATATATAGTATATATATAGTTCTCCATTTCAGCTTCTGTTTATTACACACAATATAAATATATACAAATGCATATTTATGAATATACATGTTACATACATGCAAACACACATACATGCATGTTGTAAGAGCTCAGATTTAGTGTAGGAAAAACAATTGGAGATGCTGAATAGGGGAAAATATAAATGCATGTATTATAGAGTATATATAATGTATATATTTCTTATATGTATACGCACAATAGAAACATGTATAATACATGTATACACAATACACATATACTATATACACATGTTTGTATGCATGTATGTGTGCATCTCTCTCTCTCTCTTCTCTCTCTCTCTCTCTCTCTTTCTCTCTCTCCCTCCCCATTTTAGAATTTAAGGATTTAGAACTGGTAGGGACCTTAGAGATGATCTAGTCTAGTCCACTCATTTTATAAACAAGAAAACTGATGCTTAGGGTGTTAACTGACTTTTCTAAGGTAAAATAGGTAATAAGCAGTTGGCTGACACTTCAACCAACGAACATAGTCTCTGAACCCTGTGCTGTGATCATGATAAATTTTGCTTCCTGACCTTAGATTTGTTCCTCATTTGGTGTGGGAGCAAGGTAACATGATCTTGGCTCACATGAAAGGGAGAGGGAAGAATAACAGTGTATGTGTGGCACCTTTTTCTCACCATAAAATTCACCCATAAAATAAGACTACTGGAAGAACATAATAGAAGAAAGTTCTTTAATAGGCACTCTAGAGATCAATCAAATGTAAGATTTAAAAACTGATATTGCAAATAAACAACTCAGATGTTAACTCTAGGTGTTTTAGCAATGCTCCATGAATTGTGCTATGATATGAAAAGACTGAGCTCCTGAGGCCAAAGGGCTTTTTGTCAGTCCCCAATTTCTCATGTTTTTGGTTTCTAATATTTGATGTTGTTGTTCTGTTGACTTAGATGGGTGTTTGAATTAAAATGAGCTCTTCTGGTAAAAGAAGGTGAAGCTTGAGTTAGTACTATTTATTTTGAGTTTGGTTAAAGGAAGTAAACTATTTTTCTATGCTGCTCTTATGTTCAATACCACATGAATTAAAAATTATAAAGCAAGACATGAATAGAAACAAGAAGCTGTTTTATAATTCCTTAGCTATTATGTTATTTGAGAAAAAGCCTTCTTTGGTATAACTGTACAACCTTATCACTTTTGTCATTTTACTTGAGATTTACTAGCAAATTCATCGTAATGGTCTGAGCTTAGAAGGGTGTTACACTGGGAGAATGTGGGCACAGGAGACACTTGATGGAAGAGTTGGTTGTTTCAGATTGATTGTTCAGCTGAATGTGCAGTTCATTAATTTAATTCATTAGTTTGGCCATGTAGAGCAGTGGTGTTGCACACAAAAAGATATAGGGGCCACTTATCTATACATACGGATCCTTGAAGATTGCTTATTGACTTAGTTTTAAAATGTGATATTAGCTATATTTTATTGTATATTTTATTAATTTTGTTAAATGTTTCTTAGTTACATTTTAATTTAGTTAAAGTTGTGTTGTAGGCTGTATATAGACCACAGGTCACACATTTGACGCTTCCAGTGTAAAGCCCTACTGAGGTGTTTTTTTGACTTGGTCTAACATGAGATTTTTATCCCAGAATTACAAAATATAGAGATGGGAGAGAACTTAGAGATCTTTTAATCCAATCATTCTCTTTTATATATAACAAAGCCAAGATCTAGAAAGGTTGAATGACTTTCTTAAAGTCACATTGGCAGTAAGTAGAAGAGCCATGATTTGAACCCAAGTTCTGTGCCCATGGTGGCTGGGGCAATGAAAAGGGGTAACAGAGAGAAGGTGGAGCTATTTAGCTCTTGTGTTGTATCTTTTTCCTCTGCTAAGGAAAATGGATTCAAAAGGACAAAAGAAAAATGATTTATTGAGATTCAAAGTCTGAGATACATAGAGAGATATTAAAAGAGGGCAACTGGGTGGTCCAGTGGATAGACTACTGGTCCTAGAGTCAGGAATACTCATCTTCCTGAGATCAAATCAGACCTCAAACTCTTACTGGAATCCTGGTCAAGTCACTCAACCTTGTATGTGTCTCAGTTTTCTTATCTGTAAAATGAGCTATAAAAGGAAATATCTTTTTCTGAGCTTCAGCTTCCTCATCTGTAAAATAAATATCACAATTCTTGAACTACTTATATTGCCAGGATGTTAAGGAGAATTTTTTGGGATTGTGCAATGATAGCTATAGAGCTAGACAGTCCCAAAGTCTAACTCCCTCATTTCATGCATTAGGGAAGTGATGCCTAGAGACATTAAGTGGTTTGTGCACAGAACTAGTAAGAATTGGAGGTAGAATTTTAATTTAGAATGTCCTAATTCCAAGCTCAGTGCCCCCTATTTGCTGCATCATGCTGCCTAATCTGTAATGCATTATTTCAACATGAGTAATGATGATGATGATGATGATGATGATGATGATGACGACAGTAATGATGAGTCACATTCTTATAAATTGAACTGTCACAGAAAGCAATGGAAAGAATTATGGATGATTTAAGTAGATGCATATTTGCCAAGTAAACCCCAAATGGGGTCATGAAGTGGGACATGACTGAAATGACCAAACAACAACACTAAAAAATAGAGTACATAAACTACCCTTACTGAATTTAGATTTCCAGGTCAAGACAAACTAAATATGAAGGTTCTGCAAGAATTGATGGAACGTCTGGAGGCAGCTGGATTGAGAGCCAGACCTAGAGACAGGAGGTCCTAGGTTCAAATCTGGCCTGAGACACTTCTCAGCTGTGTGACTCTGGGCAAGTCACTTGACCCCCATTGCCTACCCTTACCACTCTTCTGCCTTGGAACCAATACACACTATTGACTCCAAGATGGAAGGTAAGGGTTTAAAAAAAAGAACTGATGGATATGATTCTGAGCCGCCATCAGTCAGTGATTTTTGAAAGATTATAGAGAATGTTAGAGGTGCTATAGGAAAAGGGAAATAGGTGGACCCTGTAAATTCTAGGCTAATGAACTTGACTTCTACTCCTTGAAAACATTTACAGTTTTATTACTAAAAAGATTATTAGTAAGAAGCGAGGAGGAATATTAGTAATTTAAAAGAGCCAGTGTCGTTTCATCAAAATCAAGCCACACCAATTAAATTCATTACAATTTTTGACAGGGTCACCATACTGGGAAGTAAAAAGAATATGATTGAGAAAGACTTCAGAAAAGCATTTGACAGTATTTAATGATTTCCTTTTTTGTTTTTTAAACTCTAACGTTCATGTATTGATTCTAAGGCAGAAGAGTGATGAGGACCAGGCAAAGGGGGATTAAGTAATGTGCCCAGGATCACACAGCTAGGAAGCATCTGAGGCCACATTTGAGCCCAGGCCCTCCTTCCTAGCTCTATCCACTGAGCCACATAGTTACACCCCCTGAGGATTTCCTTGTGAGTAATATGGACAGAGTTGAGTTAGAAAACAGTTTGAATTCAGAAATAGCCACAAAGCTTGTGGAAGTCAGCTTAGAAGAGGTCTTTAATGGAATGTCCTATACATCTGCTCTTGGCCATATGTTGCTTAACATTTTTAGCAGTTAGGTAGAAACATTATATCATCTTCTTCAAATCTGGAAGGAATAAGTTACATGTCAGATGACAGATTGTGTTTTCAAGACCAACATTTGAGTTTTCCATTTGTTAACCTAAACATGCTTGTTCTGCTTCCTTTCTTGATAATACTTAGGATTACAAGTTTTCAGTGGATCATAGATCTGGAGTTGGAAGGAATCTCAGAGATCAGCTATTAATTTTTAAAATTTTATATTTTTCCAGATTATATGCCAATACAATTTTAATAATCATTTTCTGATATTTTGTGATTCATGTTTTCTCCTCTCCTACCCTTCCCCTCTCCTCAAGAAAGAAGTAGTATGATATAGGTTGTACAAGTATGATATAGGTGCTATCATGGCATACATATTTCCATGTTCATCATGTTGTGAAAGAAGATGCATTGCTTATACTAGAGGAAAATTCATGGAGGAAATAAAGTGAGGAATGTTATGCTTCAATCTGCATTCAGACCCCATCAGTTACTTCTATAGTAGTGAATAGCCTTTTTTGTCATGAATCCCTTGTAGTTGTCCTGGATCCTTGCATTGCTGATTATAGTTGTCATTTAGAGTTGATCATTGCGAACTTATCACTGTTACTCTCCACTATGTTCTCTTGGTTCTACCCCCTTCACTTTTTGTCACTTCATATAGGTTTGGTTTTTTTTTTTTTTTGCAATTGTCCTGTTTGTCATTTCTTATGGTGTAAAAGCATTCCATTACAACCATAAACCACAACTTGTTCATAGCTTTACCCAATCGATGGATACAACTTCATTTTCCAGTTCTTTGTCACTACAAAAAGAGCTGCTATAAATATGTACTAGTAAGTCTTTTCCCTCTATTTTTTATCTCTGGGATATAGACTTAGTAGTGTTATTATTGGATGGAGTTAAATAGCTTGTCCATGGATGAAGAGGTAGAATGCATCAGAAGCAAGATTTGAATCCGTGTGCTATGACCCCAGAGCCATTTTTCTTTCTGCTTCATAATGTTGCTTCTTTAATGCCTTTGATGATATATTCTATGCCACTTCCTATGTGCATGTCCTTGTTAATAATATAGAACATATACATCAACCATCCATACTTCTCATCATCACTCATGTCTATATAGTGCTTTACAGATTAGGCAGCATGATACAGTGAATAGGGCACTGGACTTGGAATCAGGAAGACCTAAGTTAAAATTCTACCTCCCATTCTTACTAATTTTGTGCACAAACCACTTAATGTCTTTAGGCATCGCTTCCCTAATCCATAAAATGAGAGAGTTAGACTTTAGGACTTTCTGGCTCTAAATCTATCATTGTACAATTATAAAGAGCTCTCCTTAACGTCATACTTGCAAAGGAGGTAGTTCAAGAATTGTGATATCCATTTTACAAAGTAGGCAACTGAAGCTCAGAAAAAGGTCGTCACTTTCTCCCAAGAACACAGACAACATGTTTCACACCTGGAGTCAGTAACCAGGTTCTTCCTGATTACTAGTCCAGTGGTTCTGTCATATCATGCAGGCTCATTTTAAATGTACCAGAAATAATAAGTAGCAAAAAGCCTTCATTGTCAATGATACCTTAACATGTGCTTTTGATCATTTTCTAAACCCATACTATGTACCAGGCACTGTGCTAAGAATTTTATAAAAATTATTTTGCTTTATCCTCACAACAATCCTGTGAGGTAGGTATTGCTATTATACCCATTTCATTATTTTAAATTTATTTTAACATCTATTTAATTTATTTCATTAAATATTTCCCAACTACATGTAAAAATTTTTATGATCATTTTAACTGATGTTGAGTTCCAAATTCTCTCTCTCCCTCCCACTTCTTGCTGCGTGGTGTCTCATTTGAGACTGTGTCTTATATGATCTGGCATATTGTCAAAAATGGAGCAGCAAAAAAATAATCATTGAGAAAGGAAGAATTCTTAGTATTTCTTATCAACTGGTGGATAGCAAGTGCCTGCCTTCTTTCAGTATGAAATCAAGAGCAGCCATCCGTAGAAGTCCAAATCATTGCTCTGGTCTATACAAATATTCCTTTTCAAGGGAAGAGCTTTTTTTTTTTTTTTTTTACCACAATCCTTACTCTCACAAAGGAAGAATGAGCTCAAAGGCTCCAAGCATCTTTAGTGAGGTATGTGGGGAGGAAAAATAATTTCCTTTGCTACTCATATTTTTAGGCATTCATGTGTTCCTTTTTAATAGACCCTCCAGAACATATGAACCAGCATATGTTCTGGGGAGAAGACAGGGAAAGGGTGTGGATTGTGGCCCCTTATAGGAATTCTGATAATGCAAGTCAAGACCAGAATTTCAGGGAGCAAAAGAAAATTTACACAATTATCTAAAGGAGTTATTAATTGCATCCAAACTCTTGTTGGGTATATTCATGCAGGATACAAGGAGATGTGATTGTAGCCTCACTTTTACTTGTTGGTCATTACCTTTGTTTCGCTTAGAGCTATAAAACCTTACATCTCACTGTTTCCAAGAAGCTGCTTTAACACCATATAGCTTTGCTCTGGATGACCCATGGCTATTAGGGCTTGTATAGAGCTCTATACTGAGATAGACAAAGGTCATATGAAACTTCTTACACGTGCATCAATTTGGAATAAATGAAACCCAGATGTCTTTAATATACTAGGTGGAATATGTAAGTCAGATCATGCTAAACTCAGGGGCTGGTAGAATACCTTTGGTCTCAGAAGCTACATTTATGAATATTCTTGTCACTATTTCTATTCCATTCTATGTGAAGATAGGGCATTTTCCTCAACTAAATTGCCATCAATTATTTTTTTAAGAAATATTCTGTGTTGAGTACTACATTAAATACTGTGATAGTACAATGTAGTTTACATGTATGTAGAATTTTACAGTTATGAAGTCATTTCCCTTAAAGGATAATCTCATTTCATCCTCAAAATTGCCTTGCAGGGCAAATTAATCTCCATTTTATGGAGGAGGAAATTGGCCCAGAGAGGTGGCATACCTACTAAATGGCAGGAATGGGAATCAAATCCCAGTCTTCTAAACCTAGTGCTTCCAAAAGAGAAAAAAAGAAGATATTGTCATTAGACCACATATAACTCTCTGTCTAACTTTACTAAGTTTAGTGATAATCCTTTACAGCTAGGTTAGATATACAGTAAAGTGATTTTCAACTCTCATTGGAGCTGTGATTAACCCATATGTTAAAACTACCTATGGGTACTTTTGCTTCTGGGAGCCATGATGGAGGAGTAAGGGATGCTTTAAGCTCACCTAACCTAGTTCCAGATAGTCATAAAAAGCCCAAAGCACCTCAAAATGAATCCTGGAGCACTGGAACCAACAGAAGACAGGGTGAAGCAGTGACTCAGTTCAGATCAGTGTGGAGGGACACTTAGGAGGGTCCACACAAGGTCCATTACAACAGGGAAGAACTTGGGCACAATCCAGCACAGGTGGCAGGAGAAGGAGCACAGTTCAGCAAGTCCAGCTATGGAGGGAGGGCAGAACCTAACATGATTCAGCACAAGCAGCAACTGGACTGAACAGCTACAGGCTACTCCAGAACTGCCAGAGAGGCCTCTCCTATGGAAGTCCTTACTCCATAATCCAAGGGGTGAATGAGCTGACCTTAGACATTGGAATAGACCACAATACAAGCTCAGAATGATACTCCTTCTGGTCCAGGAGTTAAACTGAGATTCAGCTTACAGGCCAGGCTGAAAAAAAGCCCTCTCCAAATGAGCAGATGACAACTAAAAAGCTGATCTGGAAAATTATTTCAGTAACAGGGAAGATCAAAATGCAGACTCCAAAGAGGATAGCCATGCAAAAACAGAAATGTGATGAAGCCTCAAAGGAAAATGTGAAAGGATGTCAAGTCCCAAATGAACTCCTGGAAGAGCTTCAAAAGAGGATCACAAAATAAATAAGATAGATAGAAAAAAATTGAGAGAGGAAATGAGAGAACTAAAAAAGGAAGTACAAAATTGCAAGCAAGAAAACTCCCTTAAGAAAGGAAGGACAAAACCTCAAGTAAGAATCTGGGTCCTGAAATTTTAGAATTGGACAAATGGAAAATAATGACTCCATAAGACATCAGGAAACAATAAAACAGATTCAAAAGACTAATAAAAAAAAGAAAAACCAAAGTTTCTCACTGGAAAAACAATTGACCTAGAAAATAGATCTAGGAGAGATAACCTAAGAATCATTGGACTGCCAGAAAGCCATGATCAAAATAGAGATTGGATATCACATTGCAAGAAATTAGGGAGAACTGTCCTGATGTTCTCAAGCAAGAAGGGGAAATAGAAATGGAAAGAATCTACTAGTCATCTGAAAGAGATCCGAAATTCATTCATTCATCTATTTATTTATTTATTTACTTACTTACTTACTTACTTATTTATTTATTCATTCATTCATTCATTTATTTATTTATTTATTCGTTCATTTATTTATTTGTTTGTTTAACATTTAATAATATTTATTTTTTTAGAAAAGTTAACATGGTTACATGATTCATGCTCTTACTTTCCCCTTCACTCCCCAACATCCCCTCCCCCCACCATAGCTGGTATGCATTTCCACTGATTTTAACACGTGTCATCGATCAAGACCTATTTCCAAATTGTTGATAGTTGCACTGGTGTGGTAGTTTTGAGTCTACATCCCCAATCATGTCTGCCTCAAACCATGTGTTCAAGCAGTTGCTTTTCTTCTGTGTTTCCACTCCTGTTGTTCTTCCTCTGAATATGGGTAGGGTTCTTTTCCATAAATCCATCAGAATTGTCCTGGGTCATTGCATTGCTGCTAGTACAGAAGTCCATTTCATTCTATTTTACCATAGTGTATTGGTCTCTGTGTACAATGTTCTTCTGGTTCTGCTCCTTTCACTCTGCATCAATTCCTGGAGGTCTTTCCAGTTCACATGGAATTCCTCCAGTTTATTATTCCTTTGAGCACAATAGTATTCCATCACCAGCATATACCACAATTTCTTTAGCCATTCCCCAATTGAAGGGCATACCCTCATTTTTCAGTTTTTTGCCACCACAAAAAGCACGACTATAAATATTTTCGTACAAGTCTGTTTATCTATGATCTCTTTGGAGTACAAACCCAACAATGGTATGGCTGAATTAAAGGGCAGGCATTCTTTTATAGCCCTTTGAGCATAGTTCCAAATTGCCATCCAGAATGGATGGATCAGTTCACAACTCCACCAGCAATGCATTAA
The DNA here is from genome assembly GCF_016433145.1 of Gracilinanus agilis. NCBI lineage: Eukaryota > Metazoa > Chordata > Mammalia > Didelphimorphia > Didelphidae > Gracilinanus > Gracilinanus agilis. Next base: position 513,455,390 of record NC_058130.1, on the reverse strand, counting down.
TGTCCCAATTTTGCTACATCCCCTCCAACATTCATTACTAACATAATAAAAATGACCATTCTACCCAAATTAATTTACCTATTTAGCGCCATACCTATCAAACTACCAAAAAACTTTTTTACTGAATTAGAAAAAACTATAACAAAGTTCATTTGAAATAACAAAGATCAAGAATATCAAGGGAAATAATGAAAAAAAATGTGAAGGAAGGTGTCCTAGCAGTACCAGATATTAAACTATACTATAAAGCAGCAGTCATCAAAATGGTATCGTACTGGCTAAGAGACAGAAGGCAGGATCAGTGGAATAGACTTGGGGTAAGTGACGTCAGCAAGACAGTGTATGATAAACTCAAAGAGCCCAACTTTTGGAACAAAAGTCCACTATTTGACAAAAAATGCTGGGAAATTTGGAAAACAATATGGAAGAGATTAGGTTTAGATCAATATCTCACACCCTACACCAAGGTAAATTCAGAATGGGTGAATGACTTGAATATAAAGAGGGAAACTATAAATAAGTTAAGTGAACACAGAATATTATACTTGTCAGATCTCTGGGAAAGGAAAGATTTTAAAACCAAGCAAGAGTGAGAGAAAATTACAAAATATAAAATAAATGATTTTGATTATATTAAATTAAAAAACTTTGTACAAAAAAACCCAACAATGCAGCCAAAATCAGAAGGGAAACAACAAATTGGGAAAAAATCTTTATAACAAAAAACTCTGACAGGGGTCTAATTACTCAAATATACAAGGAGTTAAATCCATTGTATAAAAAAATCAAGCCATTCCCCAATGTATAAATGGGCAAGGGACATGAATAGGCAATTTTCAGGTAAAGAAATCAAAAGTATCAATAAGCACATGAGAAAGTGTTCTAAATCTCTAATAATTAGAGAAATGCAAATCAAAACAACTCTGAGGTATCACCTCACACCTAGCAGATTGACTAAAATGATAAAGATTCCAAATTTAAAAAAAAAAAACTGCGTGTGGGTTCTACTCACACAGTTGGCTGTCATGCTATTTCAATCTCTCATCACCTCTTACCTATTTCCTAAGTGATTCTCTCCATTCTCTCCTCCTCAACCAACTAAATGAGATTCTCTAAATACAGGACTGACTATGCTATTCCATTGCTCAAACAGCAACTCATTGCTCTTAGGCTAAAATACAAACTTTTCTGTTTGGGGTTTAAAAGTCCCTCTGGTTCTGATTTAAGCCTATCTTTTTTCATTGATCACTGTCCTTCACTGTCTGGCAGAACTGGTCTGCCTAATCACATTTTAGCTCCTATCTTCATATCATACTAGGAATCATCTCCTACTTTCACCTCTGTCTCTAAGAATGCCTGTGTTCCTTTAAGGTTTAGCTAAATCCTTTCTGAAAGGTTCTTCTAGTTCTTATAGTCTTCTGCTTAAATCCCTGTGTATTTATTTTGAGTATATCCCATATTTACTGATCTATAATAATAAAAAAATTGTACTTATAATGCTTGAAAAATGCTTTATAAATTTTTTTCATTTTATATTTACAACTTTGGAATAGGTGCTATATTTATCCCCATTTTAAAGATAAGTAAACTGAGGCTGAGAGAATTAAATGACTTACCCAGGGCCACAGAACTTGGAATTGAATTTGTCTGGGGCTGGATTTATATTGAATTCTTTCTGCCTTCAGAGTTCTAATACATTTTACTACCTAGCTGTCCCATCTGTGGACATGTCATGTTCCCTAACAGAATATTTGAATGGAGGGACTGTCTCACTTTTGTCTTTATATCCTCCGTGCCTAGCATAGTACCTGTCACAAACTAGGTACTTAATACTTCTTAATTGATTGATTAGATGGCTATATTTCCCATTGCTCTGCTGACTTAAGATTGTATCTATTTTGCTTTTGGTAATTCTCTAAGTATGCTGCAGAATGGAAAAGAATGAAAAGTACATACTTTTTTCCTTCTGAGAATAATTAAGGCAGAGCTGGAAGCTTACACAAGTACAAGAGACTCTTAAGTGTTTAGTAGCAATGTTATATTTTGTGGGAGTGAAAAGTGCTGCTGTAGCTCTCTAATAAATATAGACTCTTTTGTCAAAAATGGTATGGTGCAATGACAATACATAAAACTCAATCTAATTTTCCCCTCATGCATCTGCAGGGTATTGTGTCTCCTCCTTGAGTTTTCCTGCCCACTCCATTGCCTGTGCCAGAGATAAAGTAGAGAGACATTTCTATAGGGAGTGAGGCAAATTTTGCCACCTATAAGGCTAATCCATAAGAGATTTCTTTCTCCATGTGGGATTGTGGGAACTCGAATCCATTGACTAGAGGATCTAGCTGGATGTAGTACCTTAGCCTAATCAGAACACTGATGATAGGGAGTGAAACTTTTCATTGAATATGCTGCAGTAAAAAAGAAGTGACCATAGATGTGTCATTGCCTAAAGCATTAGGATTGCACAAGTGAGTTCTGCTAGTTTTAGGGTAAGGCTGTTTTGATTGTAGTTTCCAAAAGAAAGAAAAATAATTTCATTTATTGGATTAACAGTATTGACCAGACTAAATACTGGAGCATGGACCAGGGCCAGACAAGAGCTAGCAGATCCACTTTGGACTCATGTGATTTAACTAACAGTGATAAAATCACTGTTAGTTAAAAAATGACCTTTAAAGTTCCATTTTAAAAATGAAAATAGTCTTAAATTTTCCTCTTAGGGAGGTTGTTGTACTTTCTATATTGTAAAGGAGGGTTTGGGAACTATTTCCCAAATGGAATAACCCAGTCAGGTGTTGTTGCTGAATATAATATTGAGAAACTCTGCTATTAGATAAAGTCAATGATGGATGAGTTGATAGAACTCAGCCCTTGATTGGTTCCTCCTTCATAGCTGACCAAAGAAGTAAATAAACTTTCCTCAACTGCCAGTAAAATAAACCCAGTTCTTTTAGATGTTATAAGTATAGATAACTTAAATTACTGAAGATGATTCTAATCTGACTTCGATTTGATGATTACAATATTAATCTATCACTTGATTGAACTCTTAAGTAGAAGAAGCTAAGCTTCAACTGTCGCCTTATCACCTAAGAATCTTGGTAGCTGATCAGGTCAGTAACAAGTTTCTCTTTTAAACTTAAAAGTAAAACAAGGATGGGTAAAGGATGGGTTAAAGTAGAAAGGGAAGAGGGATTGGAATAAATCCTGAATCCTTGTTAAACTAAATAAACTGATAATATATCTCCAGGAGATTTCAGATGATGTTGACACCCTGATCCTGACAGGCTGGTTAGCCACAGCCAGACCACTGGGCCTAGCTAAGCTGCTCGATGGTTTAGCTCAGATCAAGTTGGCTACTCTTAATAGGATTGTTCTTCTGTGATTATCTTCTTCTTGGTAATGAGAAATTTGTAGGTTAATAATGATATTTTGGCAATAGATGTAGATATCACTGGAATGAGCCTGGGTAACTATCCCTAAAGGGTATAAGTTAATCCTAGCTTGAGAAATAGCTATGAGATGATTTTGAAGAGCCTACCCTCCCACCAGTTCTCACAACTGAGACCCTGAGATAAGGATCCAGCTTCTATTTATAGGTCTTTTTGGTCTCATGCCAGCTCATGCCAACCCCTGAATTCTACAATCCAAACCAGCAACTGGCAAATGTTCTAGCTCAAGAAGGCTTCTTGCAAAACTATTTACAATATTAGTGTTGGATGAATGAATTTAGGTTTGAGTAAACTACGAATATTGTTATAATCATTTTAAAGGTCAGTTTTGACCAGACCAATTAGTACCCAAACCAAGGATTTAAATATCTTTGTGCTCTTATCCTTTTTGTAACTCTTTGAAGTATATGACATTGTCAATCACGAACTGCTCCTGGATATCATCTCTTCCTTGGGTTTTCATGACTACTTTCTATAGGCTAGCCTTTTCCTTGTGTGGCAGATCTTTTTCAATTTCTTTTGTTGAAACATTCATGAATCGAAGGCACTCACTATGGGTATCTCTGAATAGATAGATTCAGTCTGTCCTGAGCCCTCTACTTTGCCCTACGTACATTCTTTCTCTTGAGTATCTAACTAGGATTTCTGTGACCATCTCTGGACAGCTAACTCCTAGATCTGCACATGTAATCATGTGTCTCTTCTGAGTTTTCTACTTTTGACTCATTAACTGCTGTTTCTGTGGAAGGTTACCACTATTCTACCAGTGCATCAGATTCACCATGTAGGAGGTATTCTTCAGCCTTCCTTTTCTCAACATTCACAGCCAATCACGCACCGAGTATTTATTGATTCTAGCACTAGAGCATAGCTTATATCCCTTTCCTTTTATCCAGTCATCTGGCTATTACCTTAGTTCTTTACTGTTCACCTAGACAAGGCCTTCTCTTTGATTTTTCTGTCTCCAGTCATTTTCCTAAAGCACAGCTCACACTTGCTCTAAAAGTTTCAGTGACTTCTTATTGTATCTAGGCAGGGGTTCTTAACCTGGCATCTGTGAACTTGCTTTTATTTTTTTTTTTACATTTATTAATATTCATTTTTAACATGGTTACATGATTCATGCTCCTCCTTTCCCCTTCACCCCCCCCC
>NC_058130.1:513423162-513445789 GCF_016433145.1 Gracilinanus agilis | reverse complement strand
TTCCTCCGTTCGTCTGGACTTGTTTTTATGTCCCCTTGAGGAGTTTTGTATGTTTCGGTCAGGAGAGGTTAAGAGCCGCTTCTTACTCTGCCGCCATCTTAACCCGGAAGCCTGTGAACTTGCTTTTAAAGATATTTTAATAACCATATTTCAGTGTAATTTTTTTCCTTTTAGCCATATCTGTTCCATTTTGTGCATTTAAACACATTAATCTGATAATACTTCAGCACATTGTAAAAGGTCTCTGAAATCAAAAAGGATAAGAATATCTAAAATGCAAACTTATTAGTTTGGTACTTAAAACCCAATAATATGTGGCATCATTTTACTGACTTCACAATATTTCCCTTCATATACTTTACTTTCTAGGCAAACTATCTTTCTTGCTATTCCTCATATACATAGCATATCATCTCCCACATCTATGTCTTGACTTACTGTCTACAATGTTTGGAATGTTGTCTCTTTCCTATTCCTTCCTTTCTGGAATTTCTTAATTTATTCAAGTCAAGTACCACATCTTCAAAAGGCCTTTTCCTGATATTTCCAGGTTGTGACTCTTCTCTGGCCCCCAACAATAACTTTGCATATATTTGATATTGACTTCTTCATGTATATTTAATTTCTCCCAGGAGAATATAAGCTATGTGAGGGTACTACGTTAGTTATTTTTGTCTTTGTAACCCCATTGCTTAACATAGTACCTGGAACATAGTAGGTGCTGAGTCAACATTTGTTGGATAGAATTCAGTTGAATCTTTTAAGGGTCAGGAAGTAAGGAGAAATGATGACTGACTTAAAGCTAACTATGTGTTCTCCAGAAAAAATTATGTTATGGGTTACACTATGGGATTGGTGCTCAAGGATATTTCTACTAGCAAAGTGAATTTTTGTTTTAAGTCTTTAAAAAACTCAAAATGGTTTTCTATATTAGTATTTGACATATATGTATATTTTAGACTTAGAAGTCTGGAACTGGAAGGGATCTTAGGAATCATTTAGTGTAACACCCTTATCTTACAGAAGAGGCAAATGGGCAACAGAGAAGCTAGGGGAACAGACCTGATGTGTATCAATAGTTATAGAAATCCAGGAAGCAGGAAAATGATCCTTACCTGGCTAGACATACTCTGCAATTCAAGTCAAGTCTGTTGCCAGAAATCAGATGTCCAAAGCCAAGATTTTTTTTTTGCCAAAGTTTAGGAAGCATAAATGAAGTGCCAAAGATTTGTTGCTTTGTCTATACACACATTTTGTTGAGGAACAAAGATATTTTAATTTTGAGGCTAAAGTGCCCTGACTCAACTCACACTGATGCTTCATGTGGTTGATCCTAAGCATGACTCATAGCTCCTTGCTAATTTTGCCCCTCTTGCAGTTAGGAGCAGACATACCTTATGCCTTCATTCTGTTAGTTTACATTTGGCCTAGAAAATAAAGATACTAATATTTACTCAATAGTTATGAAAATGAAGTTTACTTAGCCTTAACATAGAGAGGATATTCAACAAGGGTTTAAAAAGTAGCATTAACTGTTAAATAACTCCTTTTCTCTCTATATGTGGGGAACTTTCATGGGTTCCAGCTACTGACAAGGCTGAAAGGCCTTAAATACATGAAAGTGGATCTTTTTTCCCTCTTTAAGTGTCGAGAAGTTTCATAAATATGGCCAGAGGCTACCAGAAAGCTACATCAAGAGAGATAGGGGGAGTTGACTTGCAGTTGCCAAGATGGCAAAGTAAGAAACACTTGGAGACTACCAACTACTCTCCAAAAGACCACAGAAGAACAGAAACACCTCAAAATGAACCCTGGAGTGGCAGAACCAACAGAAGAAGGAGTGAAGTAGTGCTTCACTTCTTGGGAAAACAGAAATTGAAAGAATACACCAATCGCCTATGAAAGAAACCCCAAAGAGACAGCAAGGTGGATTCATCTCACTGGGGTAGGAGGAGAGAATGTTCTGCTAGCCTTAGCAGAGCTAGAATGCAATATAGCACAAGTTGCAGGAGAAAGACCATCGCAGGCTAGGTCCATTGTTAGCAGGAGAAAAGCAGAAACCAATACAATATAGAACAGGGAGCACTGGGAGGAACGGGGTCCTGCATAGTCAAACAGTAACAGAAGTTGGGTGTGACCCAGCATGGACAACAGTGGGAGAAATTCAGGGCAAAAAGGTTTGGCCTTGATGGGAATGGGCAAAACCCAACTCAACTCAGTCAATGGCATCTGAACTCAACAACTGCAAATCTTCTCATAGCAGACCAACAAGGTCACCTCTGGGAGTGCTAAATCTGGGGCCAAGACAGCCTATCCAATGTTAGGCCCTGAAATAGAGCACAGTACAAGTATAGGACAATATTCCTTCTACCCCAGAAATGCTTCAGCATATAGGCAAAATCAAGGGAAAAATAACCCCCAAGTGAGTAAAAGTCAGAGAAAAAGCCTGATGCTGGAAAAATATTTCAACAACAGAGATGACCAAAATACAAGCTCAGAAGAGGACAACAATATAAAAATGAAAATGTGTGAAGTCTCAAAGAAAAATGAAAAAAGATGTCAAGTTAAAAAAAATAAATAAGAGATTGAGAAGAAAAATTTGAAAAGAAAATGATAGAAAAAACCCCAACAACTTAGAGCAGAAATTTACTGAAGAAAACAGCTTCCTAATAAAGGAAATACACTCAAACAGGAAAATAACTTAGTATACCACTATTATATTTATTTCCTATGATGACAAAGGAAAAAGGATAAAAATTATATGTTCTGAAATGTTTATAGCAACTTTCTTTGTGGTGGTAAAGAATTGAAAATTCAAGGGATGCCCATCAATTGGACAATGGCTAAAAAAGTTGTGGCATGCAATTGTGATGGAGTGCTACTGCACTGTAAGAAATGACAAACAAGTTAATTTTGGAAAAACATGGAAAGAACTACATGAAATTATGAAGACTGAAACAAACAGAACCAAGAGAACATCATATATAGCAAAAGAAATACTCTTTGAAGAATGACTTGTGTATATCTACCTCCAGCAAAAAACAACTGATAGACACAAGTAAGACATATATATATATATATATATATATATATATATATATATACATGTATCTTTTAAAAAATTACCATTTTTATAATCAATACTGTGTATTAATTCCAAGGCACAAGAGTGGTAAGGGCTAGGTAATGGGGATTAAGTGACTTGCCCAAAGTCACATAGTTAGGAAGTATCTGATTCCAAATTCAAACTCAGGACCTCGCATCTCTATGTCTGGCTTTCAATCTGCTAAAACTACCTAGCTGTGTCTTATATGCACAAATCTTTTTGTAAAATGATAACTTCTTTAATGGGAGAAGAGTAGAGAGGGATTTAATTATCTTTATATTTTAAATGTCACAAAGAAACAAATAAATTTTTAAAAATTAAAAAAGAAATACAAAGTCTCAAAGAAGAAAATTGCTCCTTAAAAATTAGAATTGGACTAATGGAAGTTAATGACTATGAGAAACCAGAAAATAATAAAACAAATTAAAAAATTACAAAAATGGAAAAATATTTGAAATATCTCCCTGGAAAAACAATTAACCTGGAAAATAGATGCAGGAGGGCTAATCTAAGAATCACTGGTTTACCTGAAAGCCATGATGAAAAAAAGAGCCTGGATATCACATTACAAGAAATTATCAGGAAAACCACTTAAATGTTGTTGAACAAGAGGGGAAAATAGAAATTGAAAGAATCTACTGATCATTTCCTGAAAGAATTCTCAGAAATATTATAGCCAGATTCCAGAACTTTCAAGCCAAAGAGAACATACTACAAATAGCCAGGAAAAAAAACCCTACTCAGATGGTGTGGAACCACAGTCAGGATTACACAGGACCTAGCAGCTTCTACAGTAAAAGATTTGAAGTCATGGACTATAATATTCTGTAAGGCAAAGAATGTAGGCCTATAACCAAAATTTATCTACCCAGCAAAACTTAATATAATACACCAGGGGGAAGAAATGGATATTTAATGAAACCAAAGACTTACAGGCATTCTTGTCTAAATCAGAGATTAAAAAAGAACATTTGTTGAGAAAATTAGACCTTCACAAGAAGCATAAAAAGGTATACAGAAAAAGAGCTCAAAGGAATCAGTGGGGTTAAACTAATCATATCCTAGAATGGGAAAGTGATAACTAAGATACTTAAGATTCTGTGGTACAAGAGACACCTAAGGTACTTAAGATACTGAAGAGAATCCAAGAAAACAATGGAATTAAAGTATTATATTACTAGTAAGGAGGTGACAACCAAGATGCTTAAGATATCTATGATAACTAAAGTACCTAAGATAACTAAAGTACTGAGGATATTTAAGATATTGAAGATTTCTAAGAACTTTATCACTTTTAGGGCAATTAAGAGGAGCATATATAGATAGAGAGTAAATGGAATATTCTGAAGATAGGGTTAATTCCCCCCTTGACTATTTTTGGCTAATTGAATCAAGAACTTAAAGTACCCCTTACTGACAGTAGCTAAGTAAGAGAGTTCACAAATCACTTCCTAGAGTAAGAGCACACCTCTAAAGGTCACTGCCCCTCTCCCTTGGGCAGTGCTAGGCAAACTGAAAGACTGAGATTGGTTCTCGTAAAGTCTTAAGCTAAAAACTGGGGTTAACTTATATTTTTATCTGGGTTCAAGTGAGTAGGAGACAGGAATGGACAATAGGTTGGAACCTAACAAGCTGGGGAAATACAGTTAGAATGGGTTTGGCAGTTGGAGGTCCAAATGCCAACATAGATCCACCTAGCCAGGGAGCCTGTGAAACTAACAAGTGAGCAGACTGACAAAAGGTTTTATAAACAGGGTTTAATTTGATGAACTATAGTTTGAAGGGAGGGAAAGGGGTTCTATTCTACCAGTCGATGGGCAAGCCTCAGGGTCAGGGAATGAACTTATCTACACTAAGCTAGAGACTATAGCAGGGCAGGGGACGATGGAGATCAGGAATGAAAGTGGGATCCTCACTGCTGAGTCCTGTCAAAATCCAGCAATAATACAGCTTTTCTTGGTCTTCAGCCAGTACTCCTTCAGTTGGGGAAGTCAGGGAGCCAAACCAACCTGAGCTGACCAGCAACCCAGGTTAGGTTTTATAGTCTCAACCTAACCTCCCACAGGCAGATGACTTTCCTCCTTCTGGATATCAAGATATCAGGATGCAAACTCCACTTCCTCTGAGGTCTCCCAGGGGTTCAGTTACAACTTGCCCCCAGCCACCATGGAGTCCATCTCACAGAGAGAGAAGCAATACTTTCTGCTTCCCCATTCCATTTAGAATTCTCCAGCCCTGCTTGCTAAGCCTCCCAACTAATCTTAAACATCTTATTAATTTATCTTATAACAAAAGTGGGGGAATGACAGGAAGTGATGTGAAGAAAACTGCTTTTAAAAGGCCAGCCTGAGAACTCATTCACTCTCTCTGCATTGGTGAGCCAGCCTGGAGGGGAAGACTCTTTCCCTGGATCCTGAAGTGGCTTGTGGTGATTAGTGGAGTGATTCCTTCCTGGGTTCTTCAATGAAGAGACCCTCTCTGCTTATTGGTACTTCTGTGTGACATTCCCTTCAGCATGAATTTTGATGAGATTCTTGGCAGTCTTAGCCTCATGTGTACTGAGGATTCTTGACAGATTCTTCAGTGGCTCTTCTGATTTCCTCTTCCTAATTAGGAATTTAGATTCTGGTGAGATTCGCTTTCAGATTCACATTTGTGGTCTGGAGACATTAGGATTCATCTTAGGGTATTTGTAGCTAGGCAGTATTTTCTATCTCTTTATTTACATTTTTCCCACTTTCATTCTTTCCACTCTTAGTAAATAAAGCTGCTAAAAGTCATTTTGACTTAAGCTGTAATATTTTTAAATCAGAGACCACAATATTATTTTAGAACTTTCATATTAGCATAAAAACCTAAATTTAAATTCTTACAATATGATTGGATGACATAAAAAAATTAAGAGGATAAGAAAGAATACACTGAGAAAAGGAGAAAAATTTGAGGGCAAATTATCTCACATCAGGAGGCATATAAGAGCCATGGTAGGGAGGATTGGGAAGGGTGGTGGGTAATGCTTGAATCCTACTCTCATCAGTAATGGCACAAAACCGGAACAGCATCCACACTCAGGAATAGAAATCTATATTACCCAATAGGGAACTAAAAAGGGGAGGGCATAACAAAAACAAAGAAACTGGTGACAGACAAAAGGAAGGGGAAACTCAAGGAAGCAAAAATATTCGTGAACAGGGAAAGGCTGAAAGGAGAGAAAGTGAAGGATAAACAGGGCGGAAAATAAAAAAATGAGGGAAAACAATTAATTATTATAACTATGAGTTAATAAGTGGACACTAAATAACCTTATTTTAAAGAATGGGGGAGGAGCCAAAGAAGAAATCATAGAAACAACCAATAATTTCATTAAAAAGAATGACAACAAGGAGACAACATATCAATTTTTTTTTTTGTGGATGCAACTAAAGCAGTACTTAAGGGAAAATTTATATCTTTAAGTGCTCACATCAATAAAATAGAGAAAAGGCAAATCAATAAATTGTATATGCAACAACAATAAAAAAAACCTAGTGAAAAAAGCAAATGAAAAACTCCGAAGTAAGCCCCAAATTAGAAATCTTGAAAAATCAAAGGAGAGATTAATAAAATTGAAATTAAAACTATTGCGCTAATAAAATAAGATGACTGGTTTTGTAAAAAACACACAATAAAATAGGTAAACCATTAATTAATTTGATGTTAAAAGAGAGAAGAAAACCAAATTGCCTATTTAAAAAATGAAAAAGCTGTAAATACAACCAATGAAGAAAAAATGAAAGTAATTATTAAGAAATATTTTCTACAATTATATGATGATACATCTGATAATCTAAGCAAAATAGATAAGTATTTAAAGAAATATAAATTGCCCAGATTACTGGAAGAGAAAATAGAATACTTAAACATTTCCATCTCAGTAAAAGAAAATGACCTAGCCATCAACGAACTCCCTAAGAAAATAGCACCAGGATCAGATGAATTTGTAAATGAATTCTACCAAACATTTAAAGAACAATTATTTCTAATATTTTATAAGCAATTTGGAAACTGAGGAAGGAACTCTATCAAATTCCTTTTATATGATGTCAATATGGTGTCAATACCTAAACCAGGACGAGAAAAAAACTGAGAAAGAAAATTATAGACCAATATCCCTAATGAATATTTATGCAAAATTTTTAAACAAAATGCTAGCAAGATGATTACAGCAAAATATTACAAGGATCATACATTGTGACTAGGTGAGTTTTATATCAGGAATTCAGGGATGTTTCAATATCAGGAAAACTCTCAGCATAATTTAACATATCAATAACAAAACCAACAGAAACCATCTGATTATCTTAATGGATGCAGAAAAAGCTTTTGACAAAACACAACACCTATTCCTATAAAAAAAAACCCTAGAGAACACTGAAATGAACAGAGCATTCCTCAAAATTATAAATAGCATCTATCAAAAACCACCATTAAGCATTATTTGTACTGATAAGAAGAATTTGTAGGAATTAGAATGGGCAATGAATGAGGTAATAAAGCTATGATGATGATATGATGATATACTTAAATAATCCAAGAGGAGTGACCAAAAAACTAATGAAAACAATTAACAACTTTAGCAGAATTGCAGGATATCAAATAAACCCATACAAATTATCAGTATTTCTCTATACTACCAAAAAAAGATTAATAGCAAAAGATAGAAAGAAATCCCATTTAAAATAACTGTAGATAATATAAAACACCTGGAATTCTACTTGCTAAGACAAACCTGGGAGCTATCTAAGCACAACTACAACACACTTTACATACAAATAAAGCCAGATCTGAACAACTGAACATTAATTTCTCATGGGTAGGCTAAGTGACATAATAATGACACTTCTACTTAAATTTTAATTCATTTATTCAGTGCCCCAGCAATTGAACTACCCCAAAATTATTTCATAAAGTTAGAAAAAATGACAAAATTCATTTGGTAGAACAAAAGATCTAGAATATTAGGGGAATTAATGAAAAAAATATGAAGGAAGGTGGTTTAGCTGTACTGAATTTCAAACTGTATTATAAAGTGGCAGTCATGAAAACTGACCAAGAAATACCAGTGGAATAGATTAGCCACTCAACAGGCAGTAGTAAATAATCAAAGAAACATAGTGTCTGACAAATCAACTTTCTGGAAGAAGAACTTAGTTTTTGACAAAAACTGCTGAGAAAACTAGAAAGAGTATGGCACAAACTAGGCATATATAATACACCAAGGTAAAGTCAAAAGGATGCATGATTTAGAAATAAAAGGGGTATACCATAAACAAGTTACATGAGCAGAAAAGAGTATACCTATTAGACCTATGGATGAGAGAAGAATTTAGATCCAAAGAAGACATAATGATAATTATGAGGTATAAATAGATAACTTTAACTACATCGAATTAAAAAGCTTTTGTGCAAACAAAATCAAGGCAACCAAGATTAAAAGGCAAGCAAAAGATTTGGAAAAAATATTTATAACAAGTATCTCTGATAAAGGTTTAATTTCTCAAATATATACAGTTTATAAGAATACAAAGTATTTTCCAATTAACAAATTGTCAAAGGATATTAACAGACAATTTTCATATAAAGAAATTAAAACTTCATGTAGTAATATGAAAAAATGCTACAAATCACCTTTAATTAGAGAACTGTAAATTAAAATTCACCTTTAATGACACCTATATGATTAGTTAACATGACAAAAATTAAAATGTTGGAGCAGATGTGGGAAAATCAGGATATTAGTAACACTATTGGCGAGGCTGTAAACTGATACAATCATTATGGAGAGTAATCTGGAACCATGTCTAAAGGACCACAAAACTGTGCATACTCTTTGGCCCAGCAATACCACTATTCCATGGATTTTAACCCCAAAGAGATTAAAGAGATAGGGGGAAAGGACTTGCATGTTCAAGAATGTTTATAGCAGATTTTTTTGTGTGTAGTGGCAAAGAACTGGAAACTGAAGGGATGCACATCAGTTGGGAAATGGCTAAACAAGTTGTGGTATGTGCTTATAATGGAATACTATTGTGTCATAAAAAATAACAAACAAGGTGATCATAAAAACCCAGAAGATATATGAAGAAATGAAAAGTGAAGTGAGCAGAACCACCAGAAGAATTTACACAATAACTATAGTGTATGATGATCAACTGTGAATGACTTAATAATAATAGTTATCAACAAGGTAAGGATCCAAGATGACTCCAAAGTTCTCATGATGAAAAAGGATATTTACCATCGTGAAAGGAACAGAGCCTGAATACAGATTGAAGTATACTATTCTTCACTTTATTTCCTCCATGAATTTTTCTCTGGTGCAAGCAATAGTGGCTTGTTTGTCAACATGATGGACATGGAAATATGATTTGGATGATAACATACGAACAACTTATATCATATTATCTACCTTCTTGGGAAGGGGTTGGATGAGAGAGAGAGAAAAAGAGAGAGAGAGAGAGAGAGAGAGAGAGAGAGAGAGAGAGAGAGAGAGAGAGAGAAAATCTCAGAAAATGAGTTTTGAATATTGTATTAACATATAATCTGGAAAAAAGAGATGGATGCAACTTGCGCTTTGTCCCCCAGGGGACACTTGCCAAAGCAAAGAATTATACACAAAGTGTCTTGCCCAAATCAGTAGCAGAACTAATAGTTGAACTCAGGTCTGTAAATCTCTGGTTCAGTGTTCATTATGTTTCAACATAATATATTTACTAATTTATTAGTCTAGCATTTATAGTCATAAAACTAAAACTTCTTTTAGTATAACATGCCTCTGTTTTATTCTTTTCACTTTCTGGACATTAGCTATCTGGTTGTTAGAATAAGAAAGGTGTGTTTTCAAATGGAAACAATGACATAGCAGCCAATGGGGTAGGTACTATGGACCAGGTCAAGGTCTTAGAGAAAGAAACAGTCAAAATGCCTGCCATAGACAGGCAGTGAATAGAAAAGTCCCAGCAGGAAGTTCCTGAACCTTCATTTAATGACTGGCCTTATTTGATGACATGTGGTAAACTTTGGGACTGTTGATTTCTTGTGGAACAATGGAGGGATTAAAAGAGCCATTCATATTTTCCCTACACTCCTTTCTTTGGAGAAGACTATGTACTATTTGGTGGCTACCTTGGGAGAATCTATTGGTGATTGCTATGCAATAGATGCTCCATTGCATATTATTTTTGTTGATTTGATGTGTACCCTATCTAACCAAGCACCCTCCAGGCTCTCTTTGTGCTCTGATGGACTGCATTTGGTCTTGGAGACTGACATAAAATATCACTCATTTAGCTTATTGTTCTCCTGCTGGCCCTAACTCAGATTGGTTCTTTGGCACTTCAAGTTCAAAATCAAAATGAAACGAAGCACTTTTAATCCAACTAATAGTTAACCAGAGGAGGTTTGCTTATCCTCAGTAGGGGAAGGATATTCACTTAAGATAACACATTGATTCAGTGGAGTAGAACTTCTCAGGTTTGTTCATGCTGCTGGTCTGCTCTCTGACCCTCAGAGAGGGGTTGATTCTTCATGTTCTGCTTCAGTACTTTTTATACTCCAATGACCAGGAATATGTGTTAGTGTTCTGAACCTAGTCCCCTGAGCCAAACAAATTTCAAGGACACCTCCAATAGTTTACAAGGAAACAATAGTCTAATTTGCATCAGGTGAGAGCTATGTTGTTATGATTTGGCTTCCACTGTAGCCCTGACAAATAGTTTATGTTAGAAAAACCACTGAATTCAGTTTATTTCTAGGTTTTAACAAATATGGGTAACATATGTCTAACTCCAGTACAATCATTTAAGGTAACATATGGCATTGAGTACAGGACAGTTCTTATTTTACCTGATAGAAAATGTTCAAAATGCAAAGGACTCACAGGAACCAATATTAGCCAGCACTAATGGTACCTACTTGCCCCTCCCCAAACTTCTTTCTCTTAAAGTGTTCTATCCACCCATGCCCACTAGTCTTGTAATGCTACCTTATAATTTGAACTCCCTCTCAGAAGTGAAACACTCTTTAGACTTCTGGACTGGCAACCACTTTTCCCATGGAACCTGTACCGTCTGAAATAACTCTATAATTGGGGAGAGCAATGTCAAAATCTTTTATTCCCCTCCTTCATGTCCTGGCTTTATTGCCTTGATTTTCTAGCTTGGAGAGGGCATATAGAGGATACTTTAGCGACTGACATGGAAAGTACTCCAGAAATTATCTTGTGGATAAAAGGCTGGATCTTTGAATACTTGAACTTGCGGTTTTTGTGAGATCACCTCCAAGATAGATACACCCAAGAATTCTCCATATTCTGGTGAGAAGGCCAAATTCCTCCTTCGAATAGGAGGCAGGGGTTCAGGAGGGATGTTGTCCATGACTTCCTTTTGTTATGATTAAAACTCTCTGAAGATTGTATATTGATTTATAATTATCTATCAGATAATGAAAGGTTGGTGTAAGAGAGGTGTAGTCACATATTCACCTGGCTGTTCTTACTTCCTAATCAAAGGCCACACAAGTTGTCTTAGTGAGAAAAGTCTCCAGACCAAGAGAGAGCTCTCCTTCCCCAAGCCCTTCCCTTAAAACCCTTGCTGATGTCACTTCTTCTGGGTCTCTCTGGTTGGACAGACTTGACCTCAGTCTTGATCAGAGACCAGTTTTTTGGTGGCCAGGAGTCATGAGGGGCAATAAGCAAGTTTCTTTCAAGATGCCTCTGGCATCCTCCCATAAGTACTCATGTAAAGAGTGGGTCTGGTACTGACCAAAATGGGTTTTCAAAACTTTTCTTTTTTAAAAGGAGAGAGGGGTATAATTTATATTAAATTTGCATAATCTCCACTATGACTCTTTTGGAGATTAATATGTTAATCTCCCCACTCTGATTCTTTGGGATATTAACAGTTTATTTCCCCAATGAATCATCCAATATATTATATCTTTACATTTCGGGATTGTCTCACCAGAACAGATAAGGGCCCAAAGATATTATATATTTCGTGGAAGGCTAACTACATTTTGGGTATTTCTTAACACATTAAAAATGATTGAAAGATGCATTTATTTCAAGGAGCCTTAAGGAGTCATTTTACTTTTTTTGGCACAAGGGTTTATAATTGAGATAAAATAACAGTAAATGGGAAGAACAAAGTGGCGAGCCTAACACCTACTTTTTAGGGTCATGTAACAGTCATGTAACATAGGAAATATATATATATATTTCCTATGTTCTTCTTCAGGATATTCTACTTCTTCTTTGACTGCTGTGTATCTTGGACTCAAAAGTTCTTTTGAGTCTCTGACCTATGCTCAGAAAGGGAAAAATTGCAGCAAAAAAGCAGCCAAGAACACTTGGTCACATGGAAAAGAGTGAGAACATGCTCCTGTTTTTATTTTGCTCATGTTAGATCTCTGGAAGAAAAGTAGAATAGAAAAGGAAAAAAATCAACACATAGATTTTTTTGACTCATATATAATAGTACAGGTAGCAGCCTCCCCCATTAAAGTCAATTTTCTCAAGAATTCGATCCAACCAGTTTATCTTTGAGTAATTCCAATCACTGAGACTTATTTCAGAAATCAAGAGCTGTCTTTTTTCCTCCTCCTTAAGGTGTCAGGAGACATGTAAATGCTCTTAATTGGGGAAGGTATGGACAATCACAATGGACCATTCCAAGCATAGACTTGTATCCTAGTAAGTTCTTCATTTTGTTGAGGGAACTCTTCTGAACCAATCCTTATATGAATAAGGTGTTGTATATAGTTGAGGGTAGATCTCACATCATTAGGCCAAGTTATATGACTAGGGCTCAGTGAAATATTGCTAATTAAGAGCTTTGGCAATGTATTGAGGCTTGAGCTTGCCTGATTGGATCATTCCATACTCATCATACCTAGTAAATCAGTGTGGTCATCCAGAGAGAGGTGGAGCTAGAAAATGGAACACTGACTTTCCTTTGAGGAATAGAGAAAACTTAACACTCTTCAGAACTTTCCCCTTTTGGGGGACAGAGTGTGACATCTGCCCAACTTCTGATCCTTGCTGTTAAAATAAAATAAGATTAGTGACTATCAGTGCAACCTGGAGATTAAGTGAATGTGATTTGTTTTCATTTTCAAATGATTTGTGATTTCCTCACAAATGGGGAGGGTTACTATGTTCACTGTCATAAATTAATACCTGTTTGCACCTTATAAAATAATCTTTAAGAGTTGCTATGGATCATGTGAAATCCATATCATCTTGCTTCATTTCAGGGAAGGGGAAGGAGAAGGAAGGGAGGGATTGAGAATTTGGAACTCAAAATAAAAAAAAAAGAATATTGAAAAAATTTTACATGTAATTGGGGAAAATTATTCAAAAAAAGAGTTACTGTCAATGAAAAAAATATTGTCCAGTAGCCAGACTTTTGGTAATGAAACTTTCTGGATTTGGCTCTTTGGAGTTGATTTTGACTTATAGATAGACTATCATAGAGAGTAAGTAAAACCTTTCTTGAGTGGTAGGACTTAGGATAGTCAACCCTCTTTTGACATAACCTCAGTTCTGAGTTAATTCTATGCAAGAGGCTTGAAGCTGGAAGGGATCCCCAGGGTTATTTAGTTCAAATACGCTCAGTGTAGAATCGATGAAACTGAGGATCAGAGAGATTAAGTTATTTGTCCAAGATCACACAGAGGGTAAATGGCAGAGTCAAGATTCAATCCCAAATTCTTTTGGTGCATCAGTTTAGGATGTTAGTGGAGGGTTGGTGCCTTTTGAAATCCCAAAGTGTAACAATAATCCTCTTAAGAGAATAAGATCATAAGGTAAGAAAAATAATTTCCTCCCATTTTCAGAACATATACCTTATTTTATAGCACCTTAAGACTAGGTTAATTTTTTCAATTTTACTCTGGATTGGATTCGGGGTTGTGTCATATCATCAACATCATCATCATCATCATCATCATCATCATCATCATCATCATCATCTACCAACTACTGAAATTTGCTCTATAATGTTACCAATCAACAATACTAAGCAACTTTTTAGTTTTATTTGAGATTTCAAAGAAATACTAGTGACTATATGTCTACATAATGCTGAAGGATATGGTCAATTTGGATCAAACGATTCTATAAACCATACAAATATAGTCTCTCCGTTGGAAGGCAAAGACATGTTTTGGGTAGTAATAAATGTTGAAGTTACTTTTATTGTAATCATCTTTATAAAATACTGTATTCAACAATTAAAAAATTGAAACCAAAGGGATTTTAATGGCGAATGACAGTAATAGAGAAGAGAGAGTATCAGGTGATTTATTTTTTTAAGAATGGGATATGGATGAGAGAGAAATAAAGTGTTATTTTCTCAAGGAGAGATGTCATGGTTGTGGGGCTAGGAAGAAGTAGCTATCAATTTTAGGGGATGTCTTTGGGCTTTAGTCACATTCCCCTATTGGGAAATATTGGTGTCCTTTAGCTACTCAGCAATACAATGAGCCAGAACAATTCTGAAGGACTTATGATAAAAAATTCTATCCACCTCCAGAGAAAGAACTGTTGATCCAGATGCAGATCAAAGCACACTATCCTTTACATTATTTTATTTATGGTTTTATTTTAGGGTTTTGGTTTTATATGAGTATCCTCTTACTATAATGACCAATGTGGAAGTATGTTTCACATTATAATACATGTATAACCCAGAAAAAAAGAAAATAAGTCTTAAGTGGCTCCTAAACTTCAACTTTATCTTTTCCCAGGGCTTCCAATTTTGTAGCTGCTGTAAATTCTATCCTTCTTAATCCTCCTGATGTTTGTCATAGAAAAGTTTGCAATTCATTTTTTAAGTTACCAAATCAATTATATAAATGTGTTGGAAAGATGTAGGTCAGACTTCTCCAACTGAGACATGTAACTACCACCTGCCAAAGCCCCAGTCTCTGTTAACAAAAGATCCATATCCAGAAAGCCATCATTTGCATCAAGGACAATAATTTCACATGGGAGGAATGAGCCGAGATGTCCTGTTAATCAAATGAAAAATCTCTCAAGTGTATTAACATTTAGTTTCCACATATTTTGAAGGAAATACAGTTTGTCTTTGACTGGCAGAAATACAAAGCCCATCAGCACTTACCAGGCAGCATAGAGCCCCACATGTGTATCCCAGGGATAATGTGACGCACCTGATTACAGATATCAGTGAAAGAATCAAAACCACATCAGGTACAGCTTTTCATACTTGTCAAGTTCGGAACAAATTCAGAAGTTAAGAACACCAAGACAGAGAAAGTGTATGTTTGTATGAGGGTGTCTGGTGGTGGTGGTGGTAGGGTGGATTCTTTTTCACTTTATGATAAGATGCAAGGCAGCATGGCATAATAGATATAGTCCTGGGCCTGAAGTCAAAAAAGATTTGGGTTCAAATCCTAGCTCTGATATGTACTAGCTGTTTGACCACAGGTGAGCTATTGAACCCCTCGGTCCTTCAGGCAACTCCTTGGCAGTTACCTACTATGTCACAGCAAATGCCTTTTGAGGGTGAAGAGAGTTCCCAAATTAAAAATCCCCCATATGGAAAAAATCATATATCCTTCTGGTGTTATTAAAAGAACTAAGGAATTATAAAAACAATAGAATGTTGACTCAACACAATGAGATTACATTAGAATATGAGTTGCTAAGGGAAGGGGTTATTTTTGCTTTTCTTGATATCCTCAGGGTTTTTGCAGTTACCTTACCTGATTGTAAGAACTTAAATACTATTTGGTTGACTGACAGACTGACTAATTGAGATCTTTGGAAGAAGAGTACATGTGATTGTCTAAGTTTTTAGCTCCATTTCTCAAAGATTGTATTCTGTGAATAGTTACTGCAGAATAAAATCCATTGAAGTGATCAGAAGACAGTATGTCTCCATTAAAAAATTTTAAAATGTTATTTACTTCATGTAGTATTTTATTTATAGTTTATGTCCACAGACTCTTTAGCTAAAATCTATGTGTAACTACAAAATAGTGTTTTCTAATAGAGTGGAGAAAGGAAATTAGAATTAATTGGTTATCTCCATCCAGGTTGAGACTCTTGGTCATCTCCAGCTTTCCCTAAACACTTTCTCTGCCTTTCCCAACACCTGCATGTTTGATCACTGACCTACTGCAGAGAAAGAATAGGAAAAAAAACTAGTCTTGGAAAAGACATTCCTCTCACTCTATTCTAAACCTCTTGTAGTCTTGCTTTAGATCTCATCATCCAACTGAGGTTACTCTTTCCAAAGTTACCATTGATCTCTTCATTATCAAATCTATTGACTTTCTCTGAGTCCTTATTCTTTTTTACTTCTCTGTAGCCTTTGACACTATTGATCATCCTTTCCTCTTGGATACTCTCTCCAATCTGGATATTTATGATACGAATCTCTTTGGATCTCCTATGACTTTTCTGACTTTCTTCTCACTCTCCTTTGATGGATTTACAAGTAGCCTAGCCACTCCCCACCCTATTCCCATTACGGAATATATTCTCAGGGAGACTAACATGTACTTAAAAATTAAATCTTTCATGTGTCATCTTCTTACTATTTTTTTGGAGATAACATTCACAGTTTATCCTTCCAACATCAATTCTGTGTCTGTGTATTATATTCTCCTATTTTCTACTCATTTCATTGTTCATTATCTCATGTAGTTTATTCCAAGTGTTTCAAAAACCAGTCTGTTCATCATTTTTATAGAACAGTAGTATTCCATCACTACCATATGCCACAATTTGTTCATCCATTCCCCAGTTGATAGGCATTTCCTCAGTTTCAAATTCTTCACTACCTCAAAGAGAGCTACTATAAATATTTTGGAACATGTTAGTTCCTTTCCTCTTTCCCTAATCTCTTTGGGAAACAGGGTCTAAAGGTATATATAGTTTTATAACTCTGATTGGAACTCCAAATTGCTAACCAAAGTGGTTGAATCAATTTACAGCTTCACCAACCTACTTTGAATATATTTTATGCATGCCTATAAATGTATGTACTGTCTCTCCCATTAGAATGTAAGATCCCTGAGAGCAGGAACTACTTAATTTTTGTCCCTGAATCACTAGCCCTTGGCAGTTCAAATCAGTCTAGTACAATGCCTGACATATAGTAGAGCTGAGTAAATGCTGGTTGATTGATTGGCTAAGAAAGGGTGATTAGGAAAAATGGAAAGAATAGAAAGAGATTATCCTGGGATTTGGAGGAGCTATTAAAGAATGGCAGGTTGGTTACTATTGTGTCATAATAAATGTTTGTGTCAAACAAGAAGATCACCAAAAAAATGGGGAAAGACTTACTGGAAGTGATGAAATGTGAAAAAAAACAGAAGCAGGAGAATGTTGTACATAGCAATAGTAACATTGTATGATGATCAGCTATTAATGATTTAACTATTATCAGCAATACAAGGATTCAGGATAACTCTAAGGGACTCATGATGAAAAATACTATTCACTGCCATAGAAGGAAATGACAAAGTCTGAATGTAGATTGAAGTATACCCTTCTTCACTTTATTTCCTCTGTGAATTTTTCCTGGTTTCTCTAGTCATTAGAGTTTTCTATAAGCAATATGTGTCTTCTTTCACAACATGATAAACATGTATATATGTATTGTGTAATAATGCATGTACACCTTCTATCTTTGGAATGGGGGGATTGAGGAGGAAGGAAGAGAACATGGATTATAAAAGTCAGAAAATGATTATTGGAAATTGTACTGATGTGTATAATCATAACACGTGAAAAGAAGACAGGTCACCCAGGCAAAAATACAAGCTCAAATCCTGTTATCTTCACAGTGGATATGACTGGATACCACTATAGCTTTGATACTTTGATGAGTCTGTGATCTTATCAATGAGACTATCTCCTCTACTGATTCAGATCCTAATACCATCCTCCCAGTCTCCCAAGTTGACACTTAAGTGGAGAATATATTGGAGGGGAGAGAGAGACTTGTGGCAGGCAGACCAACCAGTGGGCTCTTGTGATTGTCCCAGTATAAGGTGATGAGAGACTACCAGGATGGTGGCAATGTTAGGGAAGAGAAGTGAGCATATGGAAAAGATATTATAGAGGTAAAATCACAGCCTCAGCAATAGATTAGATATGGAGGATAAAAAAGGGTGGAAAAATTGAGGATGATTCCTGTGTTGGGAGCATAAGGGACTGGGAGGGTGGTATTATCCTTGACAAAGAGGGAGAAATATAAGGTAAACATATTTAAAAAAATTGGGTTACTATTAAATTTTGGAAAATTATGAATACCAGGCAAAGTTGTTTTAGTTTTATTTCATAGGAAGTAAGAAGTCATTGAAAGGTTTTAAAAGATGGGAATGACATGGCCAACATATTCATAAAGATTAATTCTGATTTGCTGGTGCTTACACCGTCCCTTTTGTTCAGTAGCCCTACCGGTGATTCCCAAAGTGGGTGCCACTGCCCCCTGGTAGGTGCTGCAGCAATCCAGGGGAGTGATGATGGTCACAGGTGCATTTATTTTTCCTATTAATTGCTATTAAAATTTAAAAAATTAATTTCCAAGGAGCTAAGTAATATTTTTTCTGGAAATGGGGCAGTAGGCCAAAAAAGTTTGGGAACCATTGCCCTAGACTGTAGATTTTCTGTTTGTTCTTTTGTTGTTCTGGCATTTTCAGTCTTTTCTGACTCATTGTGATCTTGTATGGGCTTTTCTTGGCAGAGATACTGGAATGGTTTGCCATCTCCTTCTTCAGCTCATTTTACAGATGAGGAAACTGAGGCAATCAGAGTTTAAGTGACTTCCCCAAAGTCACACAATTAGTAATTGACTGCAGTCAGCCTTGAGTTCAGGAAGGTGAATCTTCCTGACTTCAAGCTCAACACTAACCACTGCTCCACTTAGCTGTCCCTGCTTGTTCTCTGCTAACTGTGTGTTTCTCAAACTTATTTTTTGCTTGACTGAAGTCCTGACTGACTGTCCTTAATTTGAGTCAGTGGAAAATGCAATGGATTTTGAATTAGAGCACCTGAATTCAAATCCTTCTTCTGTCCCTGACTTTGAGCAAATCAACTTCTATGGTCTTTAGTTACTTCATCTATAAAATAAGAGGAATGGACCAGTTGACCTCTAAGGTCCCTTCCAACTTCAAATCCATAATACAATTAATCTTGTTCTTTTAGTTCTGAGACTTACTAGTGACCACCTATGTTGTCCCCACTGTCTACAGACCCATTTTCTTCAATCCATTTTAGATTGGAAGTTTTGTCAGTGTTCTGGATTCTGGTTTATGTACTTTAATTTTGTGTTTAACTTCCAGTGTAGCATCTTCACAAACAAACAGACAAATATGTGAATAGTACAGCCCTGTGACATCTTGATAAAAATGAAAAAAGGCATATTTTATCTTTATTAGTCGGACAGCTGGTGGACATTTGGAGGTGTTTGGGTAATTAACTGGGTTTTCTAGTTTTCCTCCAGATGTTGGGCATTGTGTATGCAGTGCATTTGATCACAGAACCTATTAAACATTTAACTAGATGCTCTATTGTTGGCTTGGTGAGCAAGAGGTTGTTAGCTATGCCTATTTATAAGAACAGAGGAGAGATGTCTCTTTGAATATTTCTTCATTTTCATTGTCTCTTACAGCAAGGATTCTGTAAAGAATATTAGGACAATTCCTCTTTAGTGGTTCTAATTTCTCCCACCCTTGCTCATGCCTGAGATCAAGTAAGAGCTGGGCTCTCCTGATACCAACCACCTCTATGGCTTAACCTCCCTACTTATCACCTGCTACAGACTCTTCTACTTGGGGTGCCCCCTAGTACCCATCTTTGGTTATCACTGCTGTATCTATCTGAATAGTCTTTGCATCTTAGCCACTGCCAGTCTGGCCTGTTGTCTGAGTTCTGATGCTGACGGCTCCTTTTTATTAATAAAGCCTAAAAGCATATAGCAAATGGAAGTAAGGCTGGGGTTATTGGAGCTGATAACTTTTACTCCTGACCCTTTATCCCATAGATGTATCATGGAGATAGCTGGACTCTTATTTTCCCTATTAATGGCACCATGAAATGTTGCTGCTTATCAGATCCCTTAGCCTATTTGAAATTGATTGTCACAGACTTACTTCAGCAGTATTGCATGCTTGTTCTTCCTTCATTTTAAAGAAGACCAATGGCATCATAGAGTGATGTCTTGACTTGCTTGTGAATTGGATTTAAGTGAGGCAGAGTTGCATAAAATCATCAGCTTCTCCTTCAGACACTGGAGTCCATTGCCAAGATGACTGGCAATGGCTCTTTGACCCTTAAGTTCAAGTCCTACTTCAAGTATTTCCTAGATGTATGTTCTTGGGCAAGTTGTTTAACCTCTGTTTGCCTTAGGTTCCCCAATGGTAAAATGGGGATAATAATAGCACCTACCTCCTAGGGTTGTTGTGATGATCAAATGAGATATTACTTATCTCTTAGCATATTTATCTTAGCATTACTTGTCACTTAGCACAGCACCTGGTACATTTTTAGATGCTATATAAACACTATTATTATTATTATTCTTGATTGTTACTTAGTCATTCATTTGGGTCTGAGTCTTTGTGACCTCCTGGACCCATGGTACCCCAATACTGTCCATGAGACTTTTCTGGTAAATACACTGGAGTGGTTTGTCATTTTCTTCTCCAGTGGATTAAGGCAAACAGAGATTAAGTGACTTGTCCATGGTCACATAGCTAAGTTTCTGAGGCCAGATTTAAACTCAGGTCTTCCTGACTCCAGGCCGGGTACTCCGTCCACTTGAGTCACCTATAACTACCACCTCATTTTTCTTTCTCTGGCCTTTTCCTATTTAAAAAGCTCATGCCCCTGCCTAGCTTGTATCCGTATGATTTCCCACTATTCCAAACTTGTATTTGCCTGCTCCTCAGTTCTTTCCATATTTTCTTGACCCTCAGTCTTGATATTTGGACTGACAGAGTTGTTAGTTAGAGGAGATGGGGGAATCATACAATCTAAGTGGTCTACTTTTTATTCCCTGAACTTGAAACTCCAATTCCTGCCTCTGTCTATTTTCATAGTCACAGAATGCATTCCCTTGTTTGGCCTGCATTTCTTCCTCTTTTATATCTCTTAGAATTCCTATTTCATTTAATACATAGCTCATTTGCTGTGTTCTATGGCAGTGATGGGCAAACTATAGCCCGCAGGCCAGAAGTGGCCTCTGAAATGTTCTGTCCAGCCACGGGACATTATTCCAAATCTGATGAATACAATGAGTAGGATACAATACAATGAAACTTCGAAAGAGTTGCCTTAGAAACAGACTGACAGATGAGCATTTCCTTTCCTTTGGCCCCCTCTTTAAAAGGTTTGCCCATCGCTGTTTTATGGGAATCCTTGCCAGGTACATTTAGTTTTAAGGGTTTCCCCCCCATTCCTTAAATTACTATCTATTTACTTATATGTTTACATGCTACATTCTCTACCTTACATTTTCCCCCCATCCTCCAGCTGGGATGTTAAATCCAGAATTTTTGTTTTGTTTTGTTTTGGTATCTCCATGGCCCAGAACAACAGGTGTTTAACGAATACTTGTTGGATTGAATTTTACAAGTGTTGACTAGTTTTCAACTACAGAATTACCAAAGTATGTGAACTGAATGGATATGACATCCAAAAGTTTGATGAATTCAGTTAAATGAAACTGGTCAAGTTGGTGGAAAAAAAAGTTTTTGTCAAAATGATCAAAGCTTTGTGTCAATTTGATCAAAGAGCATCTATTCATTCTAAAGGAAAGCCTAACTGGAAAAGACCTTAAAAGAGTACTTTTATTGATGGCTTTGTTTTTTACAACCTAGCTATTTCTGAATATATACTCTCACTCAATGACCCCTTCATTTTAATGAAGGAAAACAGTTGAGTGAAATCATCTGGCACAGTAGCTGTGCCTGATAGCCTATGCAATAATCTATACCCATAGTTTTACATCCCTCCAAGGAAAAGAGCAAGGTACATTTTGAGAACTGATTGTACATGACAAATTTGGTCTGCCAGTTAGTGCTCAAGGGGATAAACTTTATTTGGATTCAAAATATCCTTCTCTGTACCCCAGAACACCTATTTCCTCTGTTTCTGTTCCACTGCTGTATTTCTATTTCCCTTGAAAAACAAGCTACATTATCAGCTTTGGTTACTTCTAGTTCGGCATTTGAAACTCAATTCCCTTGTACTCTTGTAAACATTTCCCTAAGAACAGTACATTCTCACTTCTTTGAGGGACTGATAAATTCAAGAAACTTCTTTGGGGGGTGGTGGTTTGCCAGTTGCATGAATGTCTTGGCAGTTTTTCTATAGTAGTCAGAAAACCAATTCCTCATGCTCTGTTCTTTGAAAAGACTTTTGTTGAGAAGGGGTACGCACATCGGACAGCAATGGCTAGCATGACATTTCTTCTTTCGTTCTTTCGTTCTTTCTTTCTTTCT
>NC_058130.1:513383605-513418254 GCF_016433145.1 Gracilinanus agilis | reverse complement strand
TCTCTCTCTCTCTCTCTCTCTCTCTCTCTCTCTCTCTCTCTCTCTCTCTCTCTCTCTCTCTCTCTCTCTCTCTCTCCTCTCCTCCTCCTCCTCCTCCTCCTTTCTCTATCCCTCCTTTCCTCCCTCTCTTAAATTTTCACTGATTAAAGGAATACCTTCCACTGGTACAGATGGGTGACTTTTTAATTACATAGATAATTTCCAGCAACACTGAAAAGCTCAAGTAAGTGGACCAAGTTCATACAGTTAATAGTCTATTTGTCAGGCATAGGATATTAATTTCCTGATTATTTCTTTTTCTATCCCTTAGACAGATGCTATAGACCAATAGGGGATTAGGCTCAAGTGTGAATAAAGAGGGAGTTAAGTTAAATTACATTTGGGAAACTGAAAAGTGTTTTAGATGACTTCCAACTTCTAGCTGCTACAAAGTTTTTTTCTTTAACCCCAATCTTGGCAGAATCAAAACCACAAATATCCCCAAGAAGAATGGAAGGACATATGGTGGGTTTGGGGAAGCTAGATTACACTATCAATAATGACTTGCTCATGATCATTATTCTCTATGAATAGGATTTTAAAATGGTGTAGTAGATAGAGATCTGGCCTCAAGTTCAAGAATAATGTTATTACTACCTTTTCTTCTTCTTTCTTCTTCTTCTTCTATGGAATTATGAAAGAAAAATAACTAGACTGCTATTATTAATGAATTCAGGTTATCTGGCATAGATGAACTTCCAGAGTATTGGATAAGTGAATAGATGTAATTATCTTTGAGGAATTACAGCAAATTGGAGAGCCATCATACTGTTGGATATAGGTATTCGTTGTGTCCATCATTTTACTTCACAAGTACTTGCACAGTTCTGTGGGTTTGAAGTGTTGTGGCCTGGGGAACTGCATCCCCCAGCGTGCCTCAGGCATCCCTCCCCCTTATTTCCTGGCATGGGAATGGTCCTGAGTGGATCAAGCTCGTACTAGGGGGAGACCATGCCCCTCTACTTCTGGGCGCCGGATTGGTCTATATAAGGACCAATCTCACACCTCGGAGGAACTTTGAGTTGAACTTGATTCAAAGTTGAGAGAGGTAGTTAATTGAAGATAGTTTTCCTTTCAGCTCTTCAGTTCCTTTAGAAAGAACACTGACAAACTGGATCATTTATTAAGGAAGGGTGACTGAAATGATGAGAGGACTGGAAACCATGATACACACACATACACACACACGTATAAGTTGAAGGAACTGAAATTATTTAACCTTTAAAAGATTCACTGGGGACGTAATGGCAGGCTTCAATATGTAAAAATCTGCCATATATCAGAAAGATTAGGCTTATTCCATTTACTTTCTGAGGCAAGAATAAAGAGCAATGAGGGAAATGGAAGGTTTTATATTTTGACTCAGAGAAAAATGTCCTAAAAATTAGAGCTGTTAAAAATCAAATTGCCTAGTTGGGGCTATCAGAAAGAGTTAGCTTATAATGAGTTCCTTATAACTAGAGGTCTTTAAGTAGAGCTAAGATGACCATCTGGGAATGTTGTAGATAAGAATTATGATTTAGATAGGGAATAGGCAATGTAATCTAAACTATAATTTACATTGGCATCTGAGTGGCATAGTGGGTAAAGTATAAGATTTGGAATAAGGCACTAAGCTTACTTCTACCTCAGTCACTTACAAGCTGTGTGTCCTGAGTAAGTCACTTAGCCTTTCTATCCATCAGTTTCCTCTTATGTAAAATGGGGATCTTAGCATGCGTCCCAAAGGATTGTTGTGAAGATCAAATGAATTAGTATATATAAAACATTTTCCAAACCTAAAAGCATTATAATACTGGTTGTTATTATCACTATTATTACCTCCATGATCTTTTCTAGCTATAAAATTCCCAGACTCTGTAAGGTTTAAACTTGACTTTTATGGAAGGTAAAAACCATCGATTTACTTGGTAGATACAAAGGGAGAGGGTATTCTAGGCAGGGGAGACACATTGAGAAATGGCAAGGAAATGTGAATGAGCAGGGTGTTTGTGGAGGGCTTTAAGGGATTTTCTTCATATAAACCAAGAAAACTGGGCAATTCCTAGCAAACAACTTTGCAAATAGTATAACTCAGTAATTCCTCTCTCTTGTGAGACACATGAGGACTATTTTTTTTTCACATGAACTAATTGGCAGCTACATCTTGTTTGGAAAAACAGAAACCAACAGGAGAACACTGTATTTACTGATCTTAACTCAGAAACATCTTCAACCACAAACATTTTTCATTTTTATTTACTCATTCTAAGACATGATGAAATGGATTTTTCCCTCCACAAAGGATTTCAGAGGGCATAATAAAAAAAAAGTACCCTTATGGTCTGAAATCTATGATTTGGCTAAGTAGAAGTCTGAAATATACTGAGGTTGATGAATAGGAATGTTACCAGTCCTCTGAGTATTGGTGCTGTCCAATAGCGCCTTATTTTCTATCTGCTTCTTTCCTAATAGCCTCTCACCATTTTTTTCGCTATCAATATCTTATTCTAGCAGTTAAACTTGGTCAAATTTGCATTTAAAGAGTTTCATAGCAAGGAACTAAAACACATTTAATATTTTGAACAATCTTTAAAGCATACAATAATGGCCTTATAAATGCAAAGCACTGTGCCAGGTCCTGGGAGATAGAAAGATGAAATAAAGCATAAACCTTGACCTCAGTGAGCTGAAATTCTAGGAGGAGAGATAAAGAAATAAGCAGGAACACAAATAACTACAATGTGGAATAGATTGTTCTAGATGCATTGGAGAGATACAAAGGATCATGGAGGGAGAGATTATTTCAAACTCCAGGAATCAGGAAAAAACTTCATGGAGATAGCAAGCATCCTCTAAACTGGTAATGGAAGGTAGGGAATAAGTAAAGGTGGGGGAGGAACTGGCTATATATTCCAGGTTTAGGGGACCAATAGCAAATACACAAAGGCAGAAGAGTGCAAGATATGTTCTGGAATGTCTTGGCTGAATTGGGAGAGAGTGCAGGTATGTGAATGGAAGTAATATGAAATATTGGAAAGGTAGACTGGAGCCAGCATGTACTTCAGATAAAGAAACAAATGAATTCCTTTAATAAGGGGAAGTTTTCATTGGGTCTTTTTAGCATTCCCTTTGTTAAATATCCATTTGTAGCCTTCTGCTTCACACTGAAGTCAGTGGAAATTACACTGATGCATTTAGGGCTATGTATGGCCCTCATTATTTGAGGGCAAGAACAAATGTCTGGCAGACCCTCTCACACATGTTTGCAGTTACCAATATTTGCATTACTCCAGTTGAAGGATGCATTCTTCCTACACATATATGTTAAGGATGGTTAGAAAGATCTGGTTTGAGTTAAGTTGCCTTCCTTTGATATGTGTTTCCAATTGCCAACCAAATGTTGTTTAATCCTGTTTGTAGGAAGCTGAATTGATGTTGAGTAAAAGAAGATTGTTCTGTGGACTCTGTGTTCCTTCCATACGTGGCCTTTTTAGGGTCTCATATTATTGATCTTTAGGGAGCTTGGAAAGAGTCTCCAACTGGAATTAAGGACAGGTAGGATGGTTTTCTTTGGTACTAATTGGACTAAATGACCTCTAAGGGTGCTTCCAACTCTAAGATTCTGTGATTCTATGATATTAACATCTCTCCCTGTTATGTCTAGAAATGGGTTTGATTAGCAAACTTTGTATACATTTGTGTGGCACATTTGGAAAGAGCGCCATGCTTATAATTAGAAGACCTGGGTTTGAATGTTGTCTTTGCAACTTAGTTCTGCTATCTTAGTCAATTCACTTTACTTCCCAGAGACTCACCTTCCTTAGCTGTAAGTTGAAAATGATATTATCTGCTAGAGCTGTAACTAGGACAGAGCAAACAGAGCATTGTCCAGAGGATCTTAAAGTTAGGGTGCCATTGATAGCACTTAGACTCTTTCTGCAGGTATAAATAACTGGGCTTGATGCTAGTAAGACTAATTAAATAGAAAATACAATCTCCCTTCCAATATTACCTCTCATGTCCCCCAGAATTTATCTTACAAAGTTGATTTGAGGGCAACTTGTTTGCCTCAGGAGTACATTTTGTTTTGTTTGCCCAAGTTCCTAGAATTGCTCCTTTTAGCTCTGATATCTACCCTACCTATTTCAAAGGTTTATTATGAAGATTAGATGAAATAACTCATGTGAATGAGCTCTGTAAGCTTCACAGTTTGGTACAAGTGGTGATGATGTTAATGGCAATGGTGATGATAGGGAGGGTGAGGATGCTAATGCTGATGATGAACTTCTTGAGAGTGAAATTTAGAGCTATTGTATTCACTTCAATATTCAGGAGTAGGCGAATATTTAAAATTGATTAATTTTATTATTCCAAAATAGGGCTAGGACATAGGCCAAATTATGAATTAAATATGATCCTAGTTGTAAACTAGACATGGTAATCTCTTTTTTGTAAAGGTAATTTCACTGTTCTTGCTATATTCCCCTGTACATAATATTTGAACTTGGTGGCTTCTTAGTTTCTTCTTATTCATATGATATGGTGCCATTATCTACAAACTGTTTTGGTCATATGTCTTATCAGCATCAGAACTTATCAAAACAAAACAACCCACCAATCACACAGAGTTAATGTGTTTAGTTATAATTATGTTTAATGTTTATATAAATATTTTATTCATAAGTTATAAAAATCTATTACTACACTAATAACTATGAATTATGCAACTTACATAAAAATAGAAATTAAAAAATGATAAGATAAGGGTTAAGTATTTGATATTAATGTCAATATGGAAGACTAGGGTTCATTGAATAGAGAGGGACATGTTTTGAGATGTGCTTTAGGAAAATCACTTTGGAAGAAATGTGGAAAACAGATTGGAGAGGTT
Organism: Gracilinanus agilis; assembly: GCF_016433145.1. NCBI lineage: Eukaryota > Metazoa > Chordata > Mammalia > Didelphimorphia > Didelphidae > Gracilinanus > Gracilinanus agilis. The sequence continues at coordinate 513,413,342 of NC_058130.1, read as the reverse complement.
AGAGATGAAGCAGAAAACTCACTATTGCAACAGCGCAGATGAGAGAGGATGACATATCGAATTCGGGTGGTTGCTGTATGGGAGAGATGTGGAGGTAGAAGTGACAAGATTTGACGACTGATTATATGGAAGGTCAAGGAGAATGAAGAGTCAAAGATGAGACAGAGGTTTTGAAAAAAAAAAGATAATATGATACCATTGTACTGTCGCAGCTTACTCATATATACTTGTGCACTGTCCCAAAGTCATAAGAGTGGTAAGGGTGGGCAATGGGAGTCAAGTGCCTTGCCCAGGGTCACACAGCTGGAAAGTGTCTGAATCCGGATTTTGAACCTAGGACCTCCCGTCTTTAGGCCTGGCTCTCAAACCACTGAGCTACCCAGCTGCCCCTCCAGAGTCATCTTCTGATTCACTCCGTCCCTTCCAAAATGAAAAGGGGAAAGAGAGGGCTCTGACTCACTGTTCATTTCCCAGGAAAACAGAGATTTCTGTAAGGATGTAAGATAAATGTTTCAGAATGGCAAGACATATTTTTAAATTTAATCTGCATTAATGACATTTTCTCTATCACTTTCTCAGGTCTAGACAATCAATAAAATAAAATTCAAGCCCTGATTTTTAGCTGTTAAGCAATTTCTAAGGTGTGAATGTTCACATTGAATTTAACTATGGGTTTCCCCCAACTTAAACTGGTTTCAGAATACCAATGAGTATCTTGCCATAGTCACAAGTTTAAATGGGGGCCAGGGAATGAATATACTGGTAGGGGAGATGTAGCATGTTTCCCAACAGCATTAGAGGAGCTGTTGCTGTGGATGTACTCACACTTAGATCATCACTCACCTGAGGTGCTGACCATAGGCTCAGAAGTGGAAAGTTGGTAGCTTCTACTTTGGAGGGACAGAGTGGAGTTTGAGAAATTTGGGAAATAAGAGTTGGAGTTGTTTGAAACAAAACCCTATGATTTAGTTTTTCAGGAAAATGTACGTTTTAACTTATTTCTGAACCAAAACCCTTTGGGTCATTGCACAGGCCAGCCAAGGATTAGGCTGTGTTCCAAAGGTGGAACCAGCTCCCACCTTCAATGCCACTTCTCTAAACCACATTGTATCCCAGAAAGAATGATAAGCAAAAAGAGATAAATAGAGATGACTACACTGATTCCTGGGAGAAGAATAAGATTATAAAGTAGAATTGTGGGATCAGTAATTGGGATAGTTAGTCTCCAAAAGTCTTTCTGGGGTTTTAATGAGGTAAAAAGTAACCAGGATACTGAAATTAGTGCCATTCCCATAAATAAGGAATACCACTGTTCTGGGCTCTCATCACTAACAAGCTTGCTAATTTAACACATCAACTTTGCCATAAAATTGAAAATCATCTTCCTTTCCTTCCAAACTCTTTTGCTTAATTATTCTCACCCATGAACTATTCCACAGCTGTTCTTCATTATGCTCTGTATTAGAAACTAAGCAAATCTATTTCATGCTCTTTGCCAAAAACTATTTTAAAACCAGGATTTTTCCCCCTTCATTATTTTATCTCTCTTGTTCTATAGTTGATTATTAGAAAGAACATTCAGGATCACCTATATACTGACTCATTTGCTACACACTCTTCTGGAAAGCAGGTGTGAGGGAACTCTGAATCATAAATCATAAAGAAACCACAATTTTACTTTCTCAAATTCCAACATTAGAATCCTTAAATCCAAAACAATTGGCAAAAGTGAGATACTTCCTTTCTCATTTAAGACCTGAGAGGCTATGAAAAGGCTACATATTCTCAACTTACTTTTCTATTTAGGTCTAAAGACCAGGTCAGTTCTGAGAACATGGACATCAGTATAAGTAAATATACTTGCAGCTCAAGGAATAGGGCATTTTCTTTGTCCAGTTGATATAATCTGCTGATGCTCTTTATTAAGAGATGAATATAAATGATTAATAACATTTCATAGGATAGTATTATTTTAGAGAACTCTTACCTTCTGTCTTGGAATGAATACTTAGTATTTGTTCCAAGGCAGAAAAGTAATAAAGGCTATGCAATTGGAGTTAAGTGACTTGCCCAGGATCACACAGCTAAGAAGTATCTGAGACCAGATTTGAACCCAGAACCTCTCATCTTCATCATCATCTAACTGCCCAAAGATAGTATACTTTTACATATGAGGAACCTGAGACCTAGAGAGATGAAATGATTTGTCCAAAATCATAGAAATAGTGAGTGACATGGTTTGAACCAAGGTCCTCTGACTTTAAATCCAGTATTCTTGCCACCATACCATTAATATCCATATTCTTTGGTAATGACAGTAATTTATGAAAGGGGCAGGATTTTCTTTCGATCCTTTGATGTTTTTTCCTATGTGAGCCCCAGCACCTGATAATCTTATACTTTATTGAATCAGCTCACATGACAGCATGGCAAAATGAGGTCCCATAAGAGTAGACACCGAACCCAGAAGCTTATCCTTCAGTAGTTATTCTAGATCTTTTGCTTTGCTCTTAATTACTGGTTGTTCTGGTCATTTTTCATTCTTCTCAATGCTGTTATTTAAGGAAATGTGGTGAATAGATCACAGTACTTGAAACCTGAGATTGAAAACTCCTTCTGATAGATTACTGGGTAATCCTGGGAAATGATTTAGAAGTAGTAGTAGTAATAATAATAATTAATAATACCTACCCTTTAGATTTGTTTTGAGGATCAATGAGATTCTGTCTATCTCTCTGCATCTTAAAGTGTTATGTAAATCTTAGCTGTTTTTACTATTATTATTACTGGTTGTCCTGACTTCCTTTTACTCTTCTTGTCACAGAAGATAATATGATAAATATATGAGTAGTTACTGTTGTTATTGTTGTTGCTGTTATCATTATTATTCAAATTCTCCCTTATTCTAGAATATCACACTTCTGTATTTTGCCTAATCTGTAACCTCTAAATCCCACTTTTTCTGTCCTTCTTTGGGTTATACTTTCTCCAACTTTTTGGTATGATTTTTGAATTAGACACTAACCACTGAGTTTCTTTGCTTTCCAGGTTCTGATACTGATACTTTATGACAAAGCATCTTCTAATGACATGAACCTTGAGTTTTTCCTTGCCAGTATCAGCGTGATAACTATAGTCATGATCAGTGGTTCTAGGGCCATTCACACTCAATAGGTGTAAGCAGTTTAGAATGGAAAAATCGCTGATCCATGATTAGTGAACATCCTTGGGGTCCCCTACTTGCTAGTGTTACTCTTATTGATTTTTATGGATTATTAAATTCAACTTCTTGACTATATCCTGTTGTTGATCATTTTAATCTGGCTTTCTTCATAATATTTATTTATTTTTTCATTTTTCATTTTAAAATATTTTTCCATGTTTACATGATTCAGTTTCTTTCCCTCCCCTTTTCCCTCTCCCCTCCCAGAGCTGACAATCAATTCCACTGGGTTGTACAATTGTTATCACTTGATTCCTATTTCCATATTATTCATTTTTGCTATAGAGGGATCTTTTAAAGCCTAAGCCCCAAATCACATGCCTATATACACATGTGATAAGTGATGCCATTCTTTTGCATTTCTACTCCCATAATTCCTTCTCTCAATATGGTTAACATTCTTTACCATAAGTCCTTCAGGAGTGTCCTGGCTTGTTGCATTGCTACTAGTAGCAAAGTCCATTACATTGGATTGTTCCACAATGTTTCACTTTCTGTGTACTATGTTCTCTTGTCTCTCCTCCTCTTACTGGGCATCGGTTCTTTGAGATTCTCCCAGTTCATAAAGAAATCCTCCAGACCATCATTCCTTATAGCACAATAGTATTCTGCCACCATCATATACCACAACTTGTTCAGCCATTCCCCAGCTGAGGGACAACCTTTCATTTTCCATTTTTTTTTGCCTCTACAAAGAGTGTGGCTAGTAATATTTTTTGTACAAGTATTTTTCCTTATTATCTCTTTGGGATACAAACCTGGTGGTGGTATTGCTGGATGACAGGGCATGCATTATTTTAAAGTCCTTTGGGCATAATTCCATATTGCCTTCCATAATGACTGAATTAATTCACAATTCCACCAATAATACATTAGTCTCCCATTTTTGCCAGGATCCCTCCAAAATTTATTATTTTCCTTTACTATCATATTGGCCAATCTGCTAGGAGTGAAGTGGTACTTTAGCATTGTTTTGATTTGCATTTCTCTAATTATGAGAGATTTAGAACACTTATTCATATGCTTATTGATAGTTTTGATTTCTTCATCTGAGAATTGCCTATTCATGTCCCTTACCCATTTGTCAATTGGGGAATGGCTTGATTTTTTTGTACAATTGATTTAGCTCCTTATAAATTTGAGAAATTAGATCTTTGTCAGAGGTTTTCATTATAAATTCCCCACCCTCACCCCATTTTGTTGCTTCCCTTCTAATTTTGGTTGCATTGGTTTTGTTTATACAGAAACTTTTCAATTTAACTGTGTCAAAGGGATTTTCTTAATCTCTCCCTTTGTCTACCTTAAGAGGGGATAGAGCAGGGTTTCTCAGTGAATCAGAGAACTGACAGGTTCAGTGAGCAGTGAGCCAGAGCTGAAGATTCCATTGCCAAGGAGACCAAGACCCTGAGGAGAGGAAGTAGGAACTGCTTTTTCTGGCAGAAAGGTTGTAGTTGATCAGTTGGAGATAAAGGAAGCTGCTGCTGAGGGAAGGGAGCTTTTGCCTCTAGGATCTCTAGAGAGCAAGAGGTCTGGCTCTCAGGGAAGGGGCAGTTGGCTGGTGATAGTTGTCTGTCTATTGTTTTAGGGAGTTAGCATGTTACAGATAAGAGTAGATTAGGCCTGGTGTGCCAGGCAGAACCTGTCCTGAGAAGACAGAGATAGAATTAGGAAATTTTAGGTAGTTATTAGGAATTATTTATTAGTGAGACTTAGTTTAGGTGCATTTATAGGGTATAAGATTCATAATCATCTCTCTTTTTCTCTTTTCTATCTTTCCATCTGTACTTCTTCCTAAATTAAACAAAGTTTTTATTAAAACTGCTCTCCTCACCTTGTCAGACTTCTACATTTAACCCTTACACCTGCTTGGTCTTAAATCCCTTCCTTTCCAATAGATCTGACAAGTATACTTATCTATATTTACCTAATTTGTCTATGATTTCCCTCTTTATATTTAAGTCACTTACCCATTCTGTATTAATCTTGGTTTAAGGTGTAAGATGTTGATCTAAACCAAATGTCCCCCATACAGTTTTCCATTTCTCCCAGTAGTTTTTGACAAATAGTGCATTCTTGGCCCAAAAGCTGGATCTTTGGGTTTATGAAACACTATTTTGCTACTGTCATTTACCCTAAGTCTATTCCATTGATCCCCCCTTCTATATCTAAGCCAGTACCATATTGTTTTGATGATCACTGCTTTATAGTATAGTTTGAGAAATTGTAACACTATGCCTCCATCCTTCACATTGTTTTTTCATTAGTTCCCATGATATTCTTAATCTTTTGTTCTTCCAGATGAACTTTGTAAGAATTTTTTTTAATTCTATAAAAATTTTTGGTAGTTTGATAGGTAGAGCACTGAATAAGTAAATTAATTTAGGTAGGATTGTCATTTTTATTATATTAGCTTGTCCTACCCAAGAGTAATTGATGTTTTTCCTATTGTTTAGGTCTAGTTTTATTTGTGTGAAGTATTTTGTAGTTATGTTCATATAATTCCTGAATTTGTCTTGGCAAGTAGATTCCCAGGTATTTTATATTGTCTGGAGTGATTTCAAATGGAGTTTCTCTTTCTAACTCTTGCTACTGGGTTTTGTTGGGAACACATAGGAATACTGATGATTTATATAGGTTTATTTTGTACCCTGCAACTTTGCTGAAGTTATTATTTCTACTAGCCTTTTCACTGATTTTTCTTGGATTCTCTAGGTATACCATCATGTCATTTGCAAAGAGTGATAGTTTAGTTTCCTCATTGCCTACTTTGATCCCTTCAGTTTCTTTTTCTTCTCTAATTTCTACTGCTAGCATTTCTAGTACAATATTAAACAATAGTGATGAAAATGGGCATCCTGCTTCACTCTTGATCTTATTGGGAAGGTTCCTAACTTATCCCCATTGCAGATGATACTTGCTGATGCTTTTAAATAAATACTGTTTGTTATTTTGAGGAAAGACCCTTTTATTCCTATATTTACTCATTTTACAGAGGAATGGCATATTTTGTCAAAGGCTTTTGCTGCATCTATTGTGATAATTCTATTAGTTTTGTTGTTGATATGGTCAGTTATGTGGATGGTTTTCCTAATATTAAACCATTGTAAGATTAAAATTAATATCCAAATATTTCAAATATTATATTCTTATAAGAATTTGTTAGTAATTTGAAGAAAGAGGAAAATGATAGCATTAGCAAAGAGAGAGTTGCCTGGATACCCAAAAGCAGAAAGAGAGCCAGGAGGAGAGCATGGGAAGAAGAGTTTAAAAAGTCGGGGTTATAGCAAACTTTTATGTACAATACATAAGGACGCTATGTGGACAAAGGGAAAGGGATTCTGGGAGATGAAGTCCAAGGGTTCAAGATTTCTAATTACACATCATCCTTGCATTCTTGGTATAAATCCCACCTGGTCATAGTGAATAATCTTTATGACAACTTGTAGCCTTATAGCTAGTATTTTATTTAAATTTTTTTTTTGCATCTGTGTTCATTAAGGATATTAGTCTGTAGTTTTCTTTTTCTGTTTTTGGTCTTCCTGGCTTGGGAATCAGTGCCATATTTGTATCATAAAAATATCATAATATTTAGTCATACATCATAATTACTTCTTCAAAGTCTATTCCAAAGACAAGATCAACTGCTAAGACATTTACTGTAGGTATGCATGGAATCTGAATTCTAATAATTTACTAACGTGAAGCATTGTAGAACTCACTTTTAAGGTCTCAATTTCCCATCTCTAACTATGGACTAAAATATTAGGAGCAGGAAAATAATGGCCCCATAGTTCAATGTTTCCATGAACCTATGTTTTATGACATATAGGGATATAATCTTTTTCCTCTTTAACTTTTAATAAACTGCATTGAGACTTTTGGTACACCCTGCATATGAAAAATCCCTTTTCCAGTTGTAGTTTCACTGAATATATTCCATGGCAGTGGTAAATACTTTTGGTGAGATTTCTATGTCCCAGTTTTATCTCTCTTTTTATTAATAATCAGAGGGATGTTAAACAAAATTCTACCAGTTTCATTTTTTTCAATGAATCTTTTATGATTTTAGTATATGCACAGGAAAAATCTTTTTGAAAGAGAATCTATCTTCAAGATAGGGATTTTCTCTACCCTATAAAACAATTTTCAGCAAACAGTAAGAATTGTACGATGAATCTTTTATTCTCTATACCTTTCAGTAAATTGATTGACCAGATGTGACCTGCCATAGATGGTCATTTGTGAAGGTTTGGCAGGTCCATTCTCTTATTTTCATCAAAGATGACCTTGATATGTTCTTAGATTATTCTCTTAAGAATTTTCTAGAACTAGAAAAATAAATATGTCAAAAGGAATTTATCATTTGCCTTTAAAAAGTACAATAAGGTATATAATTTTGCAATAAGGTATGTAATTTCACTAAGAAATTACTATCCCACCTTTTCTAGGTACCTTTAAAATGTCTGTCAATATTTTCTAAAGTGTGTTGACCCCATTATAACTTCTCTATAATTGGTTCAGGCTAATTGTTTTCCTCATTTTTTTTTAAACCCTTACCTTCCGTCTTGGAGTCAATACTGTATATTGGCTCCAAGGCAGAAGAGTGGTAAGGGTAGGCAATGGAGGTCAAGTGACTTGCCCAGGGTCACACAGCTGGGAAGTGTCTGAGGCCAGATTTGAACCTAGGACCTCCCGTCTCTAGGCCTGGTTCTCAATCCACTGAGCTACCCAGCTGCCCCCTTCCTCATTTTTTTTTGCACTATTTCTTCTCCATTACATAACACAAATGACTGGGAAATTATCATCCAAATATATTGGTTACATTTTCATTAATTGAAAATAAGAATATGTTTTGGGAGTCTTTTCCATTTTTGCGTGTTTGTTGCCCACCTTTCCTACCCCCAGATTTACTTGGTTAATTTAGCCTCTTGACAAGTTTCTGTAAACTTTTTCTATTCATTTATTGTTTTATGAGTTGATATTGTTTAACATAGTGTTTCACCTTTTCCCTCTGTAGAGTATATAGACCAGTTCATATTTTCAACCAGTTTTAATTTTGGCTGCTTTATCTTTCCATTTGACAAAGATATCAAGTATTTGGTGGCTATGGTAATTTCTAGTATATTTTTATTTCCTTGTGGTGATTTGCATTGGTTAAATTTCCAAATTGAAATGGTGATAGCTAGTGTTAATGTCTTTTTAAAAGCCTCAAACCCATCTCCTCCCCCCTCCTTTTTTGGCTATTGACAGCTTTTAAAAATAGGTCATGTTAGAGTTTTCTTAGTTGCATGCCATAATTCTTATTTTTGTTCTTTCTTCTCATTTGACATTGATTTTTAAAAATCTTTGTTCTTAGAAGTTAATGGTTTGGCATTTTGGTCTTAGAAGTTAATGGTTTGGCTATACATATACCATTGATGTAGAAATGACTCCCACATTGGTAACTAGTTATTTTCTGTATGTTAAATTATAACCAACTTTATTGTTTGTGATGTTATTTAGAACCTGCCCTTTCCAGTGCTCACTGAGTCTCTTTTTAAAGAAAATGAATATAGTATATAAAATAAGCTGATACTACTTAGGCCCACCATTTCAGGAAGTGTCCTAACCATTCATGATCATATCTCTGGCTCTATTCCTGACTCTGGAATTGTCTATTCCCCCTCTCTACTCCCACCAGCCTTTCTATCTGTTTTTTATGTGTTATCTTCCATCCTTAGAATGTAAGCTCCAACTATACTTTTTACATCTATAAAAGAGCCCTTGTATCCACTGATTCAGTATCTACTGATTCAATTACCCACAATTAACCTCAGGGAAATAAATGAAAAATTGAAAAATTTGGAAAATTCCAGAAAGTAATAAAACAAACAGTTCATAACTTTCAAGTCACCCACTAAACAGGTACAGGCTATCACAATGAAGTCTGCCAGCCCAGCCTATAACTCATCTCTGAGAGACAGAGAGAGAGAGAGACAGACAGACAGAGAGGGGGAGGGAGAGAGACAACAATACTGTATAATAACATACAATGGGCTTTATTATTATTATTATATTTACTGTTGTCAATATTTCACCATCTGTTAAATTTCTCAATTAAGTTTAACTATACATATATTCACTTATGTCTGTGGTTTTAGCTATCTAAGGTAGGTCTTGGAATATATCTCCTTAGATATGGTGGGGCCCACTGTATTAGTATTTCTAGCACTTAGTACTATCTGTGTATCTATCTATGTATCTATATCTATCTATCCATCCATCCATCTCTCTGTCTGTCTGTCTGTCTATCTATCTATCTATCTATCTATCTATCTATCTATCTATCTATGTCTATCTGTCTGTCTTTGTCTCTTTCTTGTCTCTGAAGCTTCTATATGATCTATAGGCCTTTGGGGATCATTCAGTTTTTACTCCCAAACCATGTTTTCCATTATATTTTCATCATTCTCCCCACTGAAGTGGCTAAGCATGCATATATATATATATATATGTATATATGCTAATTTAATTTAGAGTATTCTGGTGAATCTTTTACCAGCATGGCAAATAGATAGGAAGTTGGAGTTGGCCTTTGAGCCAAGAAGATCTGATCCCAAATGCTGGCTTCTATATACTGTTTGTGGGAACCATGAAAAGTCACAATGTCTTGATGACTTGGGCAGTTTTTTCAGTCTATAAAACCAGTGCTGATTTGCATTAGTTGAGGAAATGTTTCACTGGGAGCTACCTTAGTGAAATTACAGGTCTAGTAAAAGGCAAACCAAAACAACTCCATCCTTAAACAAAACAAAACAAACCTACCCAAACCAAAACAGTTCTTCATAGACTTTATATTCTGAAAAAGATGGTACATAAATAAAATTATCTTCATGGTGATCTTTTTGGAAATGCCAACAATTAGTATTTCCTCTTCCCCTCTCCTCCCATTACTATGAGTTTATTTTCAACATATTCTGCATTTACTAATCTGTGAATATGTTGTATCTTTCTATTCAGAAACAAGCTCCTGATTGCAGAGGTTGTTACCTGGATTTAATTCTGACCTCAGACATATCCTGGCTGTGTTACCCTGGACAAGTCATTTAAAACCAATTGCCTAGTCCTTGCTGCTCTTCTTTCTTAGAACTGATAGTGAGACAGATGGGAAGGTTTTAAAAAAAAGATTTTGAGCCCCTTCAGGGTAGGGACTGGCTTTTGCCTTTATTTTTTGCAAGACAGCACAAAGCCTTCCACAAAGCAGGCATTTAATAAATTTTCATTGGCTGACTGACTCTGAAGGTTTTGCCAGAATGGTAAATCTTTCCTATTTGGAAGGTTCAAAACTCATGGTCCTAAGGATTAGGAGAGAAAGGTGATGTCTCCTTGTATATTATGAAGCAGACATTCTCTTTCTAGTAGAGATGCTGAGGGAGACTGGATATGGAGAGAGAGACAGAGACATACAAAGAGAGAGTAAAGGGTAATCTACTGTTTGATTGGTACAGTGCCTGCAGTTGTTTACTGCTTTGAGACTATTTTTCTTGACCCTCTAGATCAGTGATTCTCAAAGTGGGCACCACTGCCCCCTGGTGGGTGCTGCAGCCATCCAGTAGAGTGGTGATGGCCACAGGTGCATTTGGGGGCAGTGAATAACTGTAAGGGTGCAGTGATAGTATGTGACAGGGGGCGCTAAGTAATATTTTTTTCTGGAAAGGGGGAGGTAGGCCAAAAAAGTTTGGGAACCACTGCTCTAGATAAAAAAAAATTTAAACTGCACAAGATGGAGTAGTGACTGAGGGTTCAGAGATGTGTATTTATTCTCTCTTCCATTAGTATTATCTGGGAAGTATCCCTAATAGTGATATAAAAGCTCACATTTACAAAGCATTATCCTTGAATCATTCTATTGTAGGTAACACAATTATTATCATTATCTTTCTTAACATTGAGGAAACTGAAACTTATTCAGATGAAGGGACTTGTCCTCATCTAGACAGCCATTAGAAGTTGAGTTTGACTGACTCTGAGTCCTGTTATGGGAGAATTTGGGAAAGGTTTTTGGTTAAAGGGGATTTTGGAAGGGAGGTTGTCAGGGACTTACTAGGTAGATAATATGATTTGCAGGTAGGATGTAATAGTGAAATTCAGGATATATAATATGAGGCTTAAGTCAGGGAGTATAACACTGAAGGTAACAAAGATCTTCAGGGAGAGGAGGAATTAATTTAAACAGGCAAAGAGCAGCAGGGCTTATAGACTAGGACTTAGACTAGAGACAAACTGAGGGAAATAGACTGAATTGAAATTAACTACAGGCTTTAGTTAATTTCACAGGAAGGGACTTGTTTTGAAGTTACACCTTCCCCTGGCTTCCCTTCAAGCCCAGAGTATGTTGGTTCTATTCCTCTTCTTCCCTTTTCTTACTAATTAACTGACAAAGTAACTAACAGGTCTGTTTAAACACAAAAGGGGTTTATTGTCTTCTCAGGTTAAATCGTTGGAAAAGGGGATTAAAGGAAGCCCTAACAGTTGTTTAAAGAAACCTCAGGTGGGGGAAGGGAAGCAGAGATGGGGTTTGAGCAAGGTCCTGCCCTGACTCAACTCTCAAGGTGACCTTGAAATCAAAAGGGAATGTGATGATGACTACCTAACCTCTCTAGATAAAGTACTGCAAGAGTATAGCTGAACCCTCACAGATTTGAAACTACTCTCTGATTCACTCTCCTTATTCACTCCTCACAGACATTAGATAAGGGAAGGAAGGTAGGGAAATGAGGTAGGGTATGGAGATTCAAAGGGTTTATCTAAATTAACAAATCTCAAATAAATACTCCAAAGCTAGGCTAAATTTTCAATCTTTAGAAAGGAGAAGAAGCAGCTCGGCTGGCCCTGGCTCTCTCCACGAGGTCCCAGGTCCAACTGAAACTTTCTTCCAAGATTCTAAACTCCTAACTGACATTAGAACTCAGCCAAAGCCTGTAAAAACTGCTATGACCCCACTCTCTCTGTACTACAGTCCGCTGTTCTGCCCCCATACCATACTTCATTGATTTAGAACTAGGGGAGTACCCTCTCCATTCTATTCTTCAAATACTTATCAGTTTCATATTTCTAGAACAAAATTCTAACTACGACATCCGTCATCCCCCCCAAAATCTTTAGTGACTTCCTTTATCTCTATAGAAAGACATAGACTTTGCAAGCCTGGCATTTAGAGTTGTTCACAATGTAGCTCCTTCTGTCTTTTCATTTGACTCTCTTTCCTGCTGTCTCCATTCCACTAAGATAGTCCTGTTAGCACTATATGCAATCTTAGCTCTCCTTACCTTTGCATAGAATGATTTAAAAGCTCTAGAATATTCCCCTTCCTCACTTCAGTTTCATAGACCCCCTAGTTTCTTTCAAAAGAATTTATTGAATTGGACCAAATCTTAGCAATTATTCACTCAGAAATTGTTCAAGTAAAATAAAAATGGAACATAAAATTTATACTTCTGAAAAACTTAAATGAAAAGAACCAATTGATTCTATTATTTATATGAAAACTAAGCAAGCACCTTATAACTAAGGCTATTGCAATAAATTCCTAGAGTATTTGTGATAATGTGTCACAAAAGAAGGATTTATCATACATACTGTATGTTGTCTTAATTCAGTTGAGCAAAGATGGCTAAAAAGAAATATCTAGTTATAGCTTTCATCAATGAAAGAAATATGGAAAAAAGAAGTCGGAGAGCATACCATACAAAATTCTTTTATGGATGACAGAAGTAGGTTTTTATTCCTTTGTTTTTCTACAATTTTTAATGTAAATAGTATTTTTGTTTGTTTTTGTCCAAGGTAGGGTATATTGGCATAATTTCTTGCCTTGGAAATGGGGAAAACTAGGTTCAAATTCCACCTCTGACTGACTGAATGATTCTAGGCAACTTACTTGACCTTTCAGAACCTCAGGCAACTCTGTAAGCCAATAAATTGTATAGAAGGTATCATCTGCACTGATAGAGGGAGTTTCTCTAAACTATCAAAATCACAAGTCCAATAAAAATCATATTTGTTTCTCCCCTCTCTGCCATATAAATAGCATTGAGAATGAACTAAGAGTTTCAATTGAATGAAATGAGAAAAGTTTTTGAAATAATATATAACTAGACATTAAAATATATTTTTAGTTGGATGAATTTTAGGAGGATTAGTCTAAGTGCTCATGCCCTTATGTAATTTGTTTTTTTAACCTCATTATAAATACAATTAAATTCTCCATTCTGTAATCCTTTTTTTCTGCCCTTTCCAAGAAAATGGACACATATCCTTCTACTAATATCTTCCATTACAGCCTATAACATTCCTGTAATCTTAATCATAGATTCACTTCTGATTATGACAATGAGTGCTTAATAATGATAATACAAAGAATAAGATAATTTCTATTAGGGGAATTCGCCAAACTATGGCAAGATTATATATATATATATATATATGTNTGCCATATAAATAGCATTGAGAATGAACTAAGAGTTTCAATTGAATGAAATGAGAAAAGTTTTTGAAATAATATATAACTAGACATTAAAATATATTTTTAGTTGGATGAATTTTAGGAGGATTAGTCTAAGTGCTCATGCCCTTATGTAATTTGTTTTTTTAACCTCATTATAAATACAATTAAATTCTCCATTCTGTAATCCTTTTTTTCTGCCCTTTCCAAGAAAATGGACACATATCCTTCTACTAATATCTTCCATTACAGCCTATAACATTCCTGTAATCTTAATCATAGATTCACTTCTGATTATGACAATGAGTGCTTAATAATGATAATACAAAGAATAAGATAATTTCTATTAGGGGAATTCGCCAAACTATGGCAAGATTATATATATATATATATGTGTGTATATATATACATATGTATATGTACATATATATCTCAAAGGCAAAACTTGGATCATAATAGTCAAGGACATAAAACCTTTACACTTTAGTTGTCAAGAATGATGACCAGCCAGCAATGCTATTCTTTTATTTCATCCTTAAGTTAGTCCAAGTACACCTAACAGCCTGAGGGAACAATGCTGCTGAAGGACTCCTGTCATAAAAGCTGAAGAAATTTAAAAATTATGAGCACAGCTAGCTGGGAACTGTTAGGGTTTTTTTTTTTTTTGGAAAGATTTATTGAAGGTTCTCCTTTATCCTGTGTAAACTCCCTGTTTTTTTCCTTTCCTTCTCCTAGTCACAAGAGTAAAGTCTAAGCAGGGACATTGGAGCAAACTAGAGAGGCCCAATGAGACTGTCAATATGGTACTAGACATAGGCCCACTGCCAGGTGATAAGAGATCTAGAGATGCCTGTCATTTTAATCATGCAGCCCAAGCTAATGTGTATCACCTTGTCCTTTAGTAATGACTGTGAATAATGTCTCTAATGCCCAACACCTGATCATCCCCTAATGGGGTGGCTCTTTTGTTTTATTTGTTTGAATTTCAAATCTTCAATTTTGAAAAATTGTTTTCAAGAACATCAGCCATTTTTTTAAGCCAGACATCTTTTGAGAAATTGCCCTAAACATCCCAACTCCAAGCCTGTTGAAAGAAGTGGTTGTTTGTGTGAAAATATTCCTTCTTTTTTATTTTTCTTCTAACAGATTTCAAAATATTTTCTAAAACCCTAGACACTGCAGGAAACAGATCTTAATTGTTCATATGCAAGCATGAGACATTCTTTTTAAATTTTTTAAAGTTTTACCTTCTCTCTTAGAATTGATACTAAGTATTGTTCCAAGGCAGGAGAGTAAAGGCTAGGCTGTTGGGGCTAAGTGGCTTGCCCAGGGTCACATCCCTGGGAAGTAGCTCTCTAACCATTGAGCAACATAGCTGCCCCAGCATGAGAGATTCTGAAGAAGGTACTGGGCAGTGATGAGAAGGGCCCTTGGCTTTTAGTTACAAAAAAAAAAAAAGAGAGATAGTCAAATGTTATGTTGCTCCTCATTTTAGAATTATCCAATTCCAATGACAGGTTGCTAAGAAATGATGTAAAAATCTTTCCCTTTCCAAATGGCAGACCGATTTTATTAATAAGGCTTCCATAGCATTGACATTAGACACAAATCCTGCATATCTACAGATCTGTCTGTAAACTTAAAGAAAACCAGTGAACAGCAACAATCTCAGTTGTGAGGAGGCAGAAATCATTGAAATAACCACAAAAGAACTCACATTTTTTTTCTTTGCTTTTGTTTTTGTCTTTACTTTAGTCTTCGAGCCAAAGTCCTATTGTGATGACATCAAAGTAAACTTGCTTTTCCAAAGGATGGCCAAGTGAAACATGGGCTTTGGCATGTCCTACCATGCTGGAGGAGCTTTAGGGATGGACCTGGTCTGGGTACCTGCTGTGTGAGAAGCAGCTTCATTTAATTTGGAGAAGCCATCCCTGGGATAAGTGCAAGTGTCTGTAGCCAGATTTGAACTCAGGGAGATGAATCTTCCTGATTAGACCCAGCATTCTATCCATTACACCATCTAGCTACCCATTCTAACTGTACAGAGAGATAATGCCAAAATGCCTCTAAATTCTTCCTACCTGTTAAGAATGTGGTTCCATGTTTTTGGGGATGTTATTTGGTACTTGCCTTGTTCAGCAACTCTCAATTATTTTCTTAAAGAAAGTATTCATGGCATATAATTTTCAGACTTGGCTTAGGAGAAAGACAAAAATTGATATAAAATAGGGCTGCTAGGTGACTCAGAGGATAGTGAGCCTGGCCTGGAGATGAGAGGTCCTGGGTTCAAATATGGCCTCAGACATTTCCTAGCTATAGGACCCTGGTAAAATCACTTAACCCCAATTGCATAGCCCTTATCACTCTTCTGCCTGAGATGCTCAGTGTCAGTTTTAAGACTGACACTAAGAGTTTTTAATAAATTGATATAAAATTAAAAGCTAAAAAGGAGAATAAAGCAATAATGTGCAAAACAACTTTAACCTGGCCAATTTAAAAGAATAATGCATGAGGGTTCTGATAGACTACAAGAGTTTGTTTCTTCATATTCAATTCTCCTGAATCATATTTTCCAATATGTTTTCCATTTTTTTCACATATATGCACCTTTATAGTGCATTTACCAAGTATCAAAGTGTATATTGATTTCATTTGGAGGTTCTTGCTGAGTTTTTACTTAGAAATAGAATTTCTCTGTCTTTTTAACACTTCTTTATGTTGTAGCAGATTCTGATATGTAAGTATAAATTAATATAAATGATGAATAAATATATATGTGAATATTTTCATTGATGGTCTTTTTTTTATAAAACAGGGATAATAAAAAATAGAGGAATTTAATCTAAAAACCAAATAAAAAAATCTTAATATGAAGTGTAATTTAACAATTAAGCACAGTTAAATTGTACAAGTAAATTTGAGAGCTACCCAGAAAAAGGAGAAATTTTCTCTGGTCAGTTTTATTTCTTGCTAAATTCTGAAAAAAATTTTTTTCCTGAGAGATAGTTCTAGACATGGAATAAAACAATTTTTTGCACATTTCAGTTATCCATATTGTTTGTTTCCCTATCACTTCGGCATTGTAAGAATTGTTATTTCATTTGTAGGTAACCCTCTTGAAATTTTAAAAGCTTCTGAAAGAAAACTAGATTGGTTTACTTGTATGGATGGAAGCCAAAGCAAGTCTGAACGACAGGTCAATTAAAAATTTTATGGAGTTATCAAGAAAGGATGAAGGAGCCCATTTCTACTCTATGCCTTTCTCTTTAGTTCTATTAATATTCCATATAAGAACAGTTTCTAATGCAGGACAAAAAAACTAGATTAAAATATATAAGGCACACCATCACAGTTATTACCAGATCTTTCTTCTCTGTTTCCTGCTCCTTATCTAAAAGACTATAGAAACCAGGGAGGACTATCATGGGAATCAGATAGGTAGTGAGGTGGAAAGGAGGACTCTTTGAATCAGATGATCCTAAACTGCTTTAGTGATTTAATAGGTGTGACTCTGAGTAAGTCATTTAGGCTCTCTAAATCTCAGGTTCTCCATCTGTAAAATGGAGATAATAAGAGGGCATTTCCTTCACAGAATTGTTGTAAAGATCAAATGAAATAATACATGTGAAGTCCTTTGAAAAATTTAAAACATTCTATAAATGTTAACTATTATTATTGTTGTCAATTAGTCAATATGCATTTATTAAGCACTTACTTATGTGCCAGATATTCTGCTAGGCCATGGAGATAAAAAGAAAAATAAAACAATCTCTGCTCTCAAGGAAGTTTATGCTTAAATGTTTATTGAACTGAATCAGACAGAAGGCTTTGGCTCAATGTCTGGGTCTCTGCTTGGAGTTGTATGCCATTGGGAAAGTAATTTATTACATATTTTCTTCACTTACAAAGTGAGAATAATAGTGCTCTGCTTGTCTCATAGTGACTTAAAGTTCACGTAAGACAATATAGATCCATCTTTGTAAGTGAAAGGTCCGACAAAAGGTTAATACTATACATCATTGTCTACAAAAATATTTTACTATGGTGTGAACATGAACTTGGGTTCTTGCAGGCTGTGACAATAGGACATAAGCTCTGGTGAGTTCAGTCAAGTTGAAAGGGCTTCAAATACAAGAACCAGGGACTAGGTATATGTAATCTTGGGGGATTGTCATTTATTTTTCATACACACACACACACACACACACACACACATATATATATGTATATATATATGTATATCTACTATAACATATAACTTTGTTTAACAAGGTACCTTGCATATGTAAGTCAAAATTTCCAAGTACTTTTGGTGCACCCAAGTTCAGGATCCTAGTGCAAGTGATATGATAATTTAATTGAACATCACCGAACTTGGGATCACAGATCATCTTTGTCACTTACAATTCGTGTGACCTTGGGAAAGTGACATCATCTCTGGACCTCAGTTTCCTCATTATTCAAATGAGGAGATTGGATTAGATGACTTTAAGGTCCCTTCCAGCTTTAAATCCAAGAATTTACATCCCATGAATCAATTGATGAGTATGAACATTAATTATAAAATAAAGCAAGGACATATATGTATATATGTATGTATGCATATATATATACATATATATATATATTACCCAAAGATACTGTCAATATCATGGAGACTTTCCATTGCCAACCTAAACTTGAAGGGTTCCCTATAGATTGTGACACTTCTAGATGTTTCTGATCATGGTCAACATTGTGCTATTTGCATCAAAGATGAAATAATCTCTTCAGTGAGATCTTGGTCCCTCAAAAGCCATCAGGCTAGTCAACTGTAATGAAAATTTAAATGGATGAACAATTCATTTTCTAGTCTGAGATGCTATTGGATATGCTTCCTGTGGAGTCAGTGGATAAATATTTTTGACAAGAATTGTGCAGTCTTAAAAATAAATAGGAAAAGGTTAGGTTAGATTATACTTGGGGAAACTGTGAATGGCTTTCATTATACTTAAACTGTAGCTTGCCATGGATGCCCATCTTTCTAAGATCAATGTTTTTTTATTTTCAGTGATGGCATATGAATGTAAATAATGGATTAACGTCACCTTAGAAGGATCAAAATTGCAGGAGTTGCACAGAATAACCACAGGAAGAATTTTAGTATCTTGGAAAGATTCCATATTGTAGATTTATGGAAAGACATGGACAAAAGATAAGAGCTATAGATGCACTGTGATCTGCACTGAGAGATGAATATCTACACCTATAGGATTATCGATGTTTGAAATATTGAAACGAAACTAAATATACATTAATAATCTTTTCTACTCCGAAATCTGGACTATAATATAGTGAATGTCTCTTTATATGAATCTCTTTGCTTATTCTAGGAGGTAGGGACCAATTATTTCTTTAATTTACTCCACTATTGTCAACTTTGGATAATTCAAAGCATTATCAGAGTTATTTACAAAGAGTGTGATCAGTGGGTTAGAATTTCATCTTTTCCTTCTGTTACCCATTTTCAATGGAAGTACTTTCTGGTGATTAGTTAAATAATCCAATCATAGGTTAGAAGAAAGGAATGAAAGGAATAGCAAAGAATCCTGATTATGTACAAGCTGGGAAACTAACCTTAGAAATATGTGTGGCAGACAGTAGCTCTCAGGGCTTTCTGATTCTATGTACATTATTAATGGAGATTTCCCACCTAAATCTCAAGGATGTTGGGAGATGCTATGAAAGGAGAACTGAGGACACCTAACATCTTTTTAAATAATAGAGCAGGGAATGCCTCACTTTTTCAAGCCTCCCAAAATGATTGACACATTTATACTTATTGAATGATTTGGAACAGGTATGTTTTCACTGATGAGATCTCAATAATTTTGATTATCAGGATTATCTTTAAAATGGAGAAATAGTTTGAATTTAGGTAATAGGGAGGTAATCCTAAATTAAGACCTGGGGTTCTTAACCTGGAGTTCATCAACTTATTTGTTTAATATTTGATAACTGTATTTCAATATAATTGGTTTCCTCTACAATTCTATGTATTTAAAATGATTCTGAGAAGGGATAGACGAGCTTAGCCAGACTGCCAAAGAGATCCATGATATAAAAATGTTTTGGAATTTATGGTCTTGGCAGTCCTTCAGTGCCCGTCCATCACTGACAAAATGTTTATTGGCTTGATCACCAGATAGATATGGCTTTTTGGTGTTCAGGGCAGCCACCCACAGCACCTAAGTTTGAACAATGTGGAATTAGAAAATGATTTTCAATATGGGCCAATTTCTGGATTGGTTATGGAAATGCTTTAAATGATGAAGAAGTTCTCCAGGGGAGATATTTCCAGAGTATTGACATATTGGGTCAGTTTTTCTAAGAAAAAAGTGTGATTTGTGTGACCCAAGACTGGATTTTTACGAACTGTTAGTTGAGTTCAAAAGCAGATCTTCAACCACAAGCAAATCATGTCTTTCTGTTGCTCTGACAAATTGCATTTTAGTCCCTTGAGGAAGATATTCAAATAAACACATTGCTGACCCTGTTACCCTCATGCTGTGCATTTGTTTCTAGTGCATCTGATTTCTTAAATTTTTGGCAGAGCTATAGCGGCTCTCCCTCTTGGCAAATACTGAGGTTTCCTTCTCTGCTCCAATATAAATGATTATGAAGAAAGTTCCTTAAAACTTGAGAAAATCAGTGCTGAGAATGAAATGTTGTCTTTTATAGAGTTTGAGCATTCTACACCTGTCAGATCCTCTTTCAGTTCAGAGAGAAAATGATTTAAATGTTTTTTTAAATAGCTTTGGAATTTTGTTATTTTGTAAGTTAAAAGTATTATGCATTAAAAACAAGAAAAGTTGGAGTAAAATTATTTTTCTCATTAGTTGATATTCAGTGATGTGTCAAATCCTGCTATTCTCAATTTATCTTATTTCAACTTTCCTTCTGGGTTTGCCAATACCAATTTTGTAAAAGTTGAAAGACATCATGTTGTTGTCACTAATTCCTCCTACTCAGCTTTCAGAGATTCATTGTTCAGAGAGAAAAATTGTCATTCTCCTTCCCTCCAACTCCTGCTCATGCATTTTAAGAATATAAGAGAGATTCAGAATCTTTTATTTTTGCTTAAATCAAGACTGTCCCTGGGATGCCCTGCAGACTCTCTTCCACAGGGAAGTTTCACTTGGTCTCTCCTTCTCCATAGCAGTGTTTGTGATTAAAGGCAGGTGGGGAAGTGTCCCAGAATAGGGTTGTTAATGATGTGTGCACACATATATATATACATTGACCCCAGGATTGCCTGTATATCAACTATTGGGGACCAGGTAAAAAGTTCTATTATGCAATTCCTCTTCCTCCCACTCGTGCAGTTATGTGGGATGTTCCCCAAACTGTGACAGTCTGGTTCCCACCACACAGCATGTCAGAAAAAGCCTTTTAATGCCAGACTGTTAGATAGAATTTCTTAAAGTCACCCTTGCTCTCTTCTTCCTAGAACTCAATAAGTTCTCCATTGGCCAACTCAGGCATATGCTCAGTTACTGTTCTTTTACTTTGTATTTGATTCTTCCCTTAATCACCACCAGCTTCACAAGGTTAAATAACTGGGTCCCATCCAGTTGCTGTGCCTCCCTTAGCATAGTATTCTTTATATAGTAGGAAAAAATAAGCATTGTTACTTAAATAGTGTTTGTCATATTATAACTCATGGCCCAAGCTCTGAGTTTTCATCATGGTGGCTTATCTAAAAGGGTAATTTTCTCTTTTGAATCATACACTTCTACCCAATATTTACCTTGAGAAATCTACAAAATAGATTTCTAGTACTTTGTGCATAAGTGCTAAATAAATGCTTTTCCATTATGAAATGAATCTTGATTTAGAGATGAAAAGGACCTTATTATCTCATCCAACTTCCTTATTTATGTAGATACAGAAACTGAGGGTCAGAGAATGTCAAAGATTGGATTTGAACTTACCCTGCCTCCATAGCTAAAAGGGTTTTAATATATTGTATAAACTCCAAAGGAAAAACAAGTATATTTGGTAGAGGACAGTCTTCACTCCACAACTGCAGAAAACTTGTAAAGCACTTATTTTGGCTCATAATCTTCCTTCAGGAGGGAGCTAAATTGGGTTGCCATTGGAGCAACAATCTAACATACTCAGGTTCTCTCCCACAAGGTCCTTTGCAGATATAATGTCATTTAGTCTGCCCTAAGAAGGTAAATATATTTTGGGGTGCCACCTTTTTCTACTGGACCTTTCCCATCCATATCTCTCATGGTAATAGAAGATAATAAAGTACAGGCTTTTGTTTCCCACATCTTGCAGATTTTACTACTCTCCAGCTTTGGGGGCAAGTCACCTCAGCAATCTTCTTTCCCCAAGAGGTATGCTATTTAGTAATTCCTCTTATTTTTCTAAACTTCTAAATTTGAGATTATTCTCAGAGTAACCTCCAAGGTTAGTTGGCCAAATAATTCCCCTCCTCTGGTCAGATTCTGGGATCCAGCTGCCTAGGTAATTTCTCCCTCCTTTTTAAAGAATGCTGGAGTTTTGGAAGAACATTATCAATGTACTCCTTTCTAGTGCAATATAGTCACTTTTAGAGCTTTTACATGTTTCTCTAAGGTGCACCTAGTAGCATATTACTGACCCAGTATTTCTGGACTTTTGGGTTCAGACTGCCATCTCCAAAACTGAAGTAGAGTGAAAAATGGCATGCTTTGATCTGTAATCCAACTCCAACAGTTCTTTCTATGGCAGTGGATAGCATTTTTACATAGATTCCCTTGGAGTTATCTTTAACTCTTGCTTTGCTGATAATAGTTTAGTCCTTCACAGCTGATCATCAGGCAATATTTCAATAACTATATACAGTATTCTCTCGGTTCTCCTCATTTCATTTTGCATCAGCTCACACATATCTTCAGGATTTCTGAACTCCTCCAGTTTGTCATTTCTTATGGCATACTAGTTTTCCATTACAACCACATACCACAATTTGATCATCCATTCCCCAAGTGATGGGCAGCCCTTAAGTTTCCAATTTCTTACCACTACAAAAAAAGCTGCTAAAATATTTTTGTACAGATAGGTCCTTGTCTCTTGTCTCTGATCTCTTTGGGATATAGGCCCAGTAGTGGTATTGCTGGGTCAAAGGGTATGCATAGTTTTATGGCCCTTTGGGAATGGTTCCATATTGCTTTCCAGAATGGTTGTATCAGTTCACAGTTCTACCAATAGTGTGTTAGTGTTCCAATTTTGCTGCATCCTCTCTACCATTTGTCATTTTCTTCTTTTGTCACATTAGCCAATCTGATAAGTGTAAAGCAGTATTTGATAGCTATTTTAATTTTCATTTTTCTAATTAATAATCATTTGGAACATTTTTTCTTATAATTATAGATGGCTTTAATTTCTCCATCAAAAAATGCCTGTTTATATTCTTTGACCATTTTTCAATTGTGGAATGTTTTATATTTTAATAAATTTGACTTAGTTCTCTAAATATTTGAGAAATAAGGCCTTTGTCAGAGATACTTGCTATAAAAATTTCCCTTCCAATTTGTTCTCTTTTAATCTGGGTTGCTCTGGTTGTGTTTGTACAAAACTTTTAAAATTTAATGTAATCAAAATTATCCATTTTATTTTTTGTAACATTCTCTATGACTTATTTGGTCATGAATTCTTCCCTTATACTTAAGCCTGATGATTAAACTTTTCTATATTCCCCTAATTTGGTAATGGAATCACTCTTTATTTCCTTTTTTTTTTAAACCCTTACCTACTGTCATAGAATCAAATTAAGTATTGGTTCCAAGGCAGAAGAGTAGCAAAGTTTAGGCAATAGGGCCAAGTGACTTGCCCAGCGTCACACAGCTAAGAAGTATCTGAGACCAGATTAGAACCCAAAATCTCTATCTCTAGGCCTGGCCCTCCATACACTAAGCCACCCAGCTGTCCCCTTATCCTTCATTTTTAGATGAAATATCCATTTTCACTTTATCTGGAATATGGTGTGAGATGTTGGTCTATGCCTAGTTTTTATCATGCTATTTTTTAGTTTTCTCAGCAATTTTTGGCAAACGGTGTGCTTCCCCTCCAAAACTCTGATCTTTGTGTTTATTGAACACTATGTCACCATGGTCTTTAACTACCATGTATTGATTACTTAACCTATTCTATTGACCCACTATTCTATTTCTTAACCAATACCAGATTATTTTGATGATTACCACTTTAAAATATAGTTTGAGATCTGATAGGGCTAGACCTTCTTCCTTCATATTTTTCATTAATTATTATTAATTTACCACCTTGCCATATTTTCCCCAAGAACCACATACACCAAGTTAAATTAATATATGTATATGCACACATATATACATATATATTTATAATTTATATATTTAATAAGGCATTATATGAGATATATGCAGTGGAACCCAATCTTTATCCCATATTATAATGATGTCTACTGATTCAATGTTGGGCATAGTTCTTAGGTGAGAAACCTACATTCTAATATTTCGATTATAGGTCTTCAAGGGGTTTTACCTATCTGAAAGGCTAAAATACCTTCAGCACACAAAGTACACTAGAACTTAATTCTGTGGTGAGAAACAATAGTTTATGAAGGAGACCCAGTTAGAATTCCATTCAAGCTCATCATAATCTTTGATTGTCAGGAAGGCTTATCTTTTGGTCAGGGAGTAAGGACTAAATTTATTGGATTTGCTAAGAATCATAAAATCCCTGAGTAGAGTTTTCCCTGTAGGCATTGCTTTTTTATTTTATTAGAATAAAACTGGAATTATGATATCACAGTGAGGCACAGACATTAATTAATCCTCAGGTTAAAAGTATATAAGATGCCTTATTCCATCTTTATTAAATTTTGGACCTTCTGAACTTTTCCTGTACCTCTCATACTTCCCAAGTTGTAATTAAGTTAGGATAGCTTTCTTGTCCATGTAAGCTTCAATTTGGTCATTAAATTAGAAATTCCATGAGGCAGGCTATTTGATTTTGTTCCCCTTTTCAAAACTATATTTTGCTTTTGTTTTGTGCTGTTTCTCACATGACATCCTTTGCTTCAGAGAATCTGGTCTTCAACTCCTCAGAATGATTCATGGTGACTTTATGTTTTTTTTTAATTTAAGTAGACTTTTAAAAAATGATACATTTTCTCTAACATTGAGAAAATTAAGCTCACAATAAAATACTTCATCTGTGGTTTGAATTGGGGAAAGGAGCAATAGTAGGTAAAAGCACCTTACTTTCTCTAAAATATAACAAGTGAAAAAAAAGAAAAAGCAAATATCTTGATGGAGAAACAGTATAACTAGATCACCTAGACAGTTTTGAATATTATCTCTTTTATTTTTCATATGTCTCACTAAAATGTAGGTGAAAGATTTTTTGCCTTCCTGACATTTTTTGGTTCTGTAAACTAGCTCTTCATTCTGTTGTTCAGCTAATACTGTAGTTCCAAAAAATCCCTTTTCTTTTCCAGAGATTTATCTTTATTGCCATTAATTCAGCATGGTATAATGAATAGAACTGGCTCCAGGATCTCAAAGAGGGAGCCAAGCCTATTCTGCAACATATTGGCAGTTTTGTGCCCTCCGCTAATTGCTAATTTCCCCTTTAAGACACCTCAAATTTTATCTCTTGCAGGAAGTCTTTCTTCAAACCCTCCAGTTTGAAACTTACTTCTTCCATCTATTTTGTACATATCTCATCTAGAAATTGTTATTTCCTTGGCTCAAAGTAAACACTTAATACTTTTTTTTTGATTGACTTAACTTAACAGTGTCCCAGAAAATTTCTAAGTTGCAGGTCATCGGTCCACTTATATTGGAAGAAGAAGGTTTCTTACCAAGACATTCCCATAATGGAGAATTACTCATTTTGTTAAAAAAAAAAACTTCAAAACCAAATTATATCTAATTCTACACTCAGAGTCCCTTTCATGGTTTGTGGACTGATCCCTGTCACTGCTTAGTTGTTTGACTTTGAAAAAAGCACTTCTAATTGTTTTTTGGATAAAGATGTCCCACATAAAATAGGTGTGCCATAATATCTAAATGACTTGATATGTGAAGATCTAATTAGAGAATATATGTGGAAAACTCTAGGAAAAATATCAAGTATTTAAAAATTTTCCCCTATTTAAAACTTAATTTATTAATTTTTTTCAGTTACATTTGGAAACAATTAAAAATGTTTTCTGATATTTTAGGATTCAGATTTTCTCCCTTTCTCCCTCTCTCTCCCAGAACATGGTGAATAATCTGATATTTGTTATACTAGTGCTTTTATGAGATACATATATTATATGTATTATATATGTATATATGACATATATACATATACATATATAGTGCTCATTCTGTGACAGAAGCCACATGTCATACATACAATAAAAAATCAGAAAGAAAGTAGAAGATACTGCAATTTGATCTACAATCAGATTCTAACAGTTCTTTCTTTAGCTATGGATAGTAGTTTTTATTTTGAGTCTCTTGTGGATATCTTAGGAACTTGCTTTGTTAATAATATTTTAGTCCTTTACAATTGATCATTGTACAGTATTTCTATTACTGCACACATTCTTCTCCTGGTTCTACTTCATTTTGCATCAGTTCATATAAGTCTTTTTAGGTTTTTCTGAACTCATTCTATTTCTTGTGGCACAATAGTATTCCATTACAACCACATACCACAACTTGTACCCCAACTGATGGACAACCCCTTGGTTTCCAATTCTTTGCCACTACAAAAAGAGCTGCTAAGTTATTTTGATGTAGTTAGATTCTTTCCCCTTATCTCTAATCTCTTTGGGATACAAACCCAGTAGTGATATTGCTGTGTCAAAGGGTATCCATATAGTTTTATGTACTTTGAGCATGGTTCCATGTTGCTTTCCAGAATGGTTGTCTCTGTTTACAGTTCCACTAACTGTGTATTAGTGTCCTGATTTTCCAACATTTATCAATTTCCTATTTGGTCCTGTTAGTCAATCTGATAGGTATGAGGTAGTATCTCAGAGTTGTTTTAATTTTTCACTTTTCTAATCAATTGTAATTTGGAACATTTTTATATGATTATAGATGGTTTTAATTTCTTTATTTGAGAACTGCCTGTTCTAATTCTTTGACCATATTTCAGCTGAGAAATGTTTTGTATTTTTATAATTTTGACTCAATTCTCCTTATATTTTAGAGATGAGGTCTTTGTCAGAGATACTTGCTATCTATTTCCCCTCAAATTTCTTGTTCCCTTCTCATCTTGGTTGCATTGGTTTTGTTTGCACAAAATCTTTTGAGTTTAATGTAATCAAAATTATCCATTTCATTTTCCTGAATGTTCTCCACATCTTGTTAACTCATGAATTCTTTTCTTATCCATAAGTCTGAGTAAACTTTTCCAAGTTTTCCTAATTTGTTTATGATAACACTTTTTTTTCTAGATCAAATATCCATTTTCATTAGTATATGGTGTGAGATATTGGTCTATGCCTGATTTCTACCACGCCATTTTCCAGTTTTCTGAGCAGTTTTTGTCATAAAGTGAGTTCTTCCTCCAAAAGATTTTCTTTAGGTTTACTGAACAGAAAAATATCAAATATCATTCAAATGTAGGTTCTCAGAATTAAATACATGTTTTCATAAAAAGAGCAAGCAAAAGCATCTTGAATTAGGAAGCCATGAATTCATACCTTCCTTCATTAACAATGCAAGGAACTGGGACAATTCCAAGGGAATCAAGAATTTAAACAAAAAAAAAAAAAAAAAAAAAAAACCTCATCCACTGCTGTGGAAGGAACTGATGGAGTCTGAATGCAGATTGAAACAAACGATTCTACATTTTATTTCCTTCATGAATTTTTCCTTAGTGTGATATGTTATTTTCTTTCACAACATGATTACTATGGAAATATGAGTTGTATGATATCACATATATAACCTATATCATGTTACCTGCCATCTTAAGGGGGCAGGGAGGGTGGAGGGGAGAAAGAGACCACGGATCACAGAGTCTTGGAAAACAATTAAAAATTGCATCAATATGTAATCTGGAAATAAAAAATAAAAAAAATACACACACAACCAAATCCTCCTTCAGGTACTTATCATTTATATGACTTTGGGCAAGTCACTAAGTCTTTGTGAGCCTTAGTTTCTTCAGTGGTAAAATAGGGATAATAAAAAAAGCACGTATGTCTCAGAGTTGTTATAAGAATCAATCAAGATTATATATTTAAGACATTTTGTAAGCCTTAAAATTCTATGTTATTTATTATTATTATTGGCTACATCAAAAGCTCCTTGAAGCTGGGACCACACCAATTTTAAATAATATTTATTTTTTTCTATCCCTTAATAATGCTTGTGCTACACTTTAAATGTCTGCGAATCAGCAGATATTTTTGGAATGGGAGGAGAATATAATTCATGAGGTAGCCCTCACACTTCCTAATCCCCTCTGATACTGAAGTAGTCAAAACAGTTACTCTACCAATACTGCTCTACATATGGCTAACTTCAGATTTTCTTTACGCATTCCAGGTAGAGAAGTCTTTATTTTTTTTTTCACCATAATATCATGTCCAAAGAGTGTTGAATGTGAATGTGAAGCATAAGACTATAAGAAGAGTGGCTTTAAATGTGAGACAGTTAGGAGGTGCAGTGGATAGACCTTAAGTCAGGAAGACCTGAGTTCAACTATGACCTCAGTTACTTACTAGCTCTTTGATTCTGGCTGAATCACTTAACTACTTTTTAATTAACTTTCCTCAGTTTTGAAATGTGGATGATAATATCTTCCCAAGTTGTTGTAAGAATGAAATGAGAAAATATTTCCAAAGCTCTTTGAAAACCCTAAATAAATTGTTATATAAATGCTATTATTATTATAAGAAGGAAAGAATTGAGAATGGGTAGGTATGACAAATTCTTTCTTCAAATATTCCCAAAATCATTTGTTTGTGGGAAAACTTGTTATCCTATGTTTCTTTTTCAAAAGTAATATTTTTTATATCTTTTATTTGCCTATTCCTTGTTCCTCCAGTATCACTCACTTTTCCTTTCCCTGGGTTGTCTCCCTTTTGATGAAGAATATATTTTTTTATCTTTTTTAAAAAATTTAAACATTTATTAATATTCATTTTTAACATGGTTACATGATTCATGCTCCTACTTTCCCCTTCACCCCCCGTACTCCCCCCACCCATGGCCGATGCACATTTCCACTGCTTTTGTCATGTGTCCTTCATCAAGACCTATTTCCAAATTGTTGGTAGTTGCATTGGTGTGGTAGTTTCGAGTCCACATCCTCAATCATGTCCACCCCGACCCATGCGTTCAAGGAGTTGTTTTTCTTACATGTTTCCTCTCCTGCAGTCCTTCCTCTAAATGAGGGTAGCATTCTTTACCATAAATCCCTCGGAATTGTCCTGGGTCATTGTATTGCAGCTGGTACAGAAGCCCATTACATTTGATTTTACCATAGTATATCAGTCTCTGTGTACAATGTTTTTCTGGCTCTGCCCCTTTCGCTCTGCATCAGTTCCTGGAGTTCTTTCCAGTTCGCCTGGAACTCCTCCAGTTTATTATTCCTTTTAGCACAATAGTATTCCATCACCAGCATATACCACAGTTTGTTCAGCCATTCCGCAATTGAAGGACATAGCCTCCTTTTCCAGTTTTTTGCCACCACAAAAAGCGCAGCTATAAATATTTTTGTACAAGTCTGTTTATCTATGATCTCTTTGGGGTACAAACCCAACAATGGTATGGCTGGATCAAAGGGCAGGCAGTCTTTTATAGCCCTTTGAGCATGATTCCAAATTGCCAGCCAGAATGGTTGGATCAGTTCACAGCTCCACTAGCAATGCATTAATGTCCCAATTTTGCCACATCCCCTCCAATATTCATTACTCTCCCTTTCTTTCATTTTAGCCAATATGCTAGGTGTGAGGTGATACCTCAGAGTTGTTTTGATTTGCATTTCTCTAATTATTAGAGATT